>NC_080726.1:20660704-20680704 GCF_019097595.1 Hemibagrus wyckioides
TCGGTGTAGTCAACTGCTGGAAGTTTCATTCTAAGAAATAGATGTAAATAAAAATAACCATATCGCAATATGACTATTGCTGTTTTTAAAGGGGCCCTAAAGGATGTCAGGATGTGGCGATTTGGAAGGACAACAGGAACAGGATCTATAAGCTGGAGATTCTACAGCACACTAAAGAATTTGCCCCACAAACTTGAATCATCAGTTCCAGAGAGAAGTAATTTAAAGCACATTCTTTAGATGTTTCTTTATATTTACTCATCTACTTTCAGTACAAGTACTGTATTTGTTCTAATTTGTTTTCCTATCACCAGAAGTGGTGTTCAGTTTTCCACCTAGTCACTTTTGTTGTGTCAGAAAAGAAGGATCCTTATTACATCCCAGGTAATGTACCATGATTTAAAGCAGTTTCATGCTATAGCATGTAAAACACAATATAAAAATCTACACCCGGGTGTTACAGTCGTGTTTCATAATTGTTCTTAACAGATGGATGAGTGCTTGTGGAGTCAGGTGGAGTGAACGAGTAAAATCAATGAGTTCTTCATGCTCTGGTTACAGTGTGAGGTTATATTCCTCTGGCACACCAAACACAGGTGAGCTAAAACTTTTGGCATAACATAGTATCAGTTGTAGCTACCCATGACAGCCTTCAGGTGTTGGGTCTAGGATGCAAATGAACTAAAAAAAAAATTATCTCAGTGTGATTATTGCTGTGTTGAATATCATCTACAGATCACATAGAGATCCACAAGCAGAAGTTAGAACTGTGGTTCAGTCACTTGCCTCAAGAAGAGAAACAGTTTGGGGGTTATTTTTCTCCTGAAACCATGCATGTAGAGCCATTTATACTTGAGAAACCCCCAGAAGAGGGCAAAGAACTCTCAATTCATCCCTACAAAGAAAAGGAATCCATGAGAAGATCTATCACAGCTGAACAGTTGTTTGACCCGGGAAACGGCATCATGGAAGGACATGGGCTCAACATATTGCTTTACGGAGCTGTTGGCACTGGAAAGAGTACAGTTGTACGGAAGCTGGTTTTGGACTGGTGTGCTGGATCAGCTCTTTCCCAGTTCAAGCTGGTGGTGCCTTTCTCTTGCGAAGACCTTGCTCAGCTATCTAAATCCACATCGCTAAGAGACCTTGTGGGTAGAAAGTATGTACACCTTCGCAAGACGCCGTTTCTCAGTGGAGATAATAACCAAGCCAGTGAGGTCCTCTTCATCTTTAATGGAATGGAGAAGATGAAGTTAGACTTTAGGATTGGCAGTACTGAATTGTGCAGTGATCCAAATGAAGCTCTTCCATCTGGAGCTGTTGTGGTGAACTTGCTGAGAAAATACCTCCTACCTGAGGTGTGTCTAAACTTCTGGTCTTCTTCCCTTAATTTTTAGCACGCTTAACAAATTGCTAAAATTAAAGCCAATCTCAGTTAATCTTTGGTAAAGGCCCATATCCCGAGAATAACAGGACAGAGCTTTTGCCTGTAACATTTAATAAACTTAACTTTAATAAGTTTAGAAACTGTTAAAGAAAATTTAGCTTAAATATTTGGGTAGGGGTGCCAATAAATGAAAAGTGCAAAGAATGTGTTAAACTTTTCATATCCCAGCAGCTGTTAAAATCCTTGCTATGAAGAAACCTTCGAAACAAACGGCTATGTAAACAGCCAAATAATGTAAACAAGATGACCCTGTTTGCCTGTCAGTCATATCGTAAATTCAAAAGGCTTTCATTTCATGTTGCTGAATGGATAGATGATTTAAGCCCTGGTTTTCCTAGTAACAGAATAATTTTCTTATTTAAAATAAAGTATAAAAATAGCTACATTTCTGTCCATTATATGTCCGGTTCTCTTTATCTGTTTAGACAGTCTGTTTGCCTAGATCTGTGCCTGAGGAGATTGGCTATGCTTCAGCTAACTTTAACCACTCACTAACTCTTTACCTTCTTAAATATTTTTCAGGCCAGCATTTTGGTCACAACCAGGCTATCTGCTGTAAATCATATTCCAAAGAAATATGTGCACCGCTATGCTCAGATCTGTGGTTTTAATGATCCTGATCGCCAGAGAACCTACTTTACAAGCAGACTCTTACAGCAAAGTGGAGAAAGGCCAGGCAAAGATGCAGAAGCTCTGATCGAGATGCTTTACCTCAACCTGCAGCGAGACCGCCAGTTAGCAACAGCCTGCTTTTTACCTTCTTACTGCTGGCTCATGTGTGCCACGCTTCACTTCCTGCATTTTACTGATGCCAAGGCACCCATTCACACTCTCACTGGTATCTACACAAGCTTCCTGAGGCTTAATTTTGGAGGAGAGGTGTTGACAATAGGAGGAGAACAGTCTTCCCAGGATCACCAGAATTCATTGATGCTTTATGTGGTCCGCACTGTAGGGAAGCTGGCTTTCGATGGAATCAGTAGTAAACGTACTTCCTTTTCAAAGACTGAACTTGAACAGTGGGTTGGTGGAAAGACCAAAACGGACGAAGAGCTTCACCAGCTGGCCGTGTTCCGTACAGATGTACTAGACTTCTTCCTCGTGCCTCGTATGGAACATGGTGGAAATCTTGCAGAGCCAGATGAGAAACGCTATGTTTTCGCTGTTCCAGCCATGCAGGAGTATCTGGCTGCCCTTTATGTTGTTCTTGGTGAGAACAAAACTGCCCTAGAGAAGGTGACCTTGGAAGTGTCATCTGCCCTTGGTTCAGCTGGTGAGGACATCACTACCCTTTTGACCATTCTCTCCAAGTTTATTCCCCTCAGGATCTTTGCCCTTTTCAACTTAGTGAAACTGTTTCCAAAGTTTTTTGACCGGCTGACTAGCCTTAGTAGGGGCCGCATCGCTAACACCATGGCTGCAGAAATGTTTCGCTCGGAAGACAGTTACAATGAGGATGTTCTCGATCAGGTGGAACAAAGCTTGCTGGGAGTACAAGGCCCGCAGCCACAGCAGAAAGATGACTCCAGGTCTTTTGAGCTGTACCCGATCTTTATGGGAGGACTCCTTAATTATAGGAACAGAAGGCTACTGTACCAGCTTGGATGTGACATTAAGAGCACCACAGTGGCCCAGATCACTCGGACACTGAAGAAGCAGCTGATCAAGGAGAGCCGTAAACAGCAGCCACCTGAGGAGTTGATGGATTTGCTGGTTTTGCTCTACGAGCTCCAAAACCCTCGGCTCACGGCTGAAGTGTTGGAGTCCGTCAAGGTTATCGACCTGTCTAATGTGCGCATGACTCCACTGAAGTGCTTTGTGTTGAGCTCGGTGCTCAACTGCTTTCCTCCAGGTTTTGTGCTGAATGAGCTCAACCTGTCCTCCTGCCACGTCACTTCAGAGCTGCTACACCTTCTATATCCTGCCTTAAACCACACCAGAAGTCTCAAGTGAGAGATTTTCTGTTTAATAAGTAGAACAGACTATTTGTGTTTTTATATTTGGGGATAATTACATTGTTAACGACAGTGTTTTTGACTTGCTTAGATGAGAAATATGAAATTGTTCCTTAATCCTTTGCAATACATTACACATCATTTCATTTTAGGAAAAAGATCAGATGTTTGTTACTACCAGTTTTGCAGTTGCTTTGAGTGTGATTTGTCATTATAATTGCTTGGGATTGCACAAAAAATGGTTCTCAGTTGAAATCCAGGGGCCGCTGAGGGTCCATGAAGCATAACCAGGGTGTTATTGTTTTTTTAGTTAGATAGAGTGATGGAAATCATAACCTACTATTATTAAAGTTATATTTATTATTGAGATGTCATTGTTAATAGCTTATACAATCCAATCTAAACTGAATAACTTAAACATAAAAACAATCATGTATGTATAAATAATATACCTTATGAGGTTTACAAATGCTGCACAAAATAGTTTTTATTTAATTCAATTTTTTTTTAGTAGTTTTTCATTAAATGAATCTGTTGTAGTGTATCTGTGAGATCTATTTAATACTTAAAGTGGTCCCTGGATACAGTTTGATTAATTAACCTATGCTATTAATAACCTATGATTGTTATGATAATTGTATTTTAACTTAGACTGAGAGAAACCCTTAAGACCTTTTTAAATAATGAATTGTATAATTTAATGACAGCTAATCTTTTAATATTTATAATATCTTTATGTTTTTAACAAAAGGACCTTTTCGCCTATGGAATAGCAGTGCTTTGGCCTACTGACCACATTGGTTTTCACTGGGTTTCTCTCAGAGAGAGTATACTAACGGCATGCTTGTGTGTTTTTACATTGTCTTCAGTTTGCAGTTCAACAGTCTGGATCCTGAATCTTGCATACTGCTGCGAGATCTGCTACTCGAATCCAACTGTAAAATTAATTCATTACAGTAAGGCAGATTTCATTGCACTTCGTTTTGCAATATTTGTTCTTGTTTTTCAAGTGGTGGGTAACTAGCCCCGAAATTGCTTGTGTTGAAGAGAAAATGATTGCTTGAATTGTTCCAGAACAGTACATGAACAATAAAACCATAGCATGCTGTTTTATAAATGTAAGATCGCCATTTATTTTGATAAGCTAGACTGTTGAATGTCAAGTTTAATCTATAAATCTCTGGCTACAGGTTGTGTGATAACTCCCTGCAGGACAGAGGAGCTAGCCATCTTCTGGAGGCTCTGTCTGGAAACCATTCTTTACAGAAGCTGTCTCTGATGCATACCGGTCTTAGAGATAGTGCTGCTTCCGAGTTAGCTGCAAAGCTGGCCTCGCATAGTGGGCTACAGGAGCTGAACGTGGCCTACAACAACATTGGAGATGATGCAGCACTCAAACTGGTTGATGCCTGCAGAGAGCACCCTACTATTCACACCTTACAGTGAGTATAGGATTTTGACCTGTTTATTGTCACAAAATACAGTAAATATAAATAGTCTACACAACCCTGTTAAAATGCTAGGTTTTGTGTGATGTAAACATTAAAGGATGAATCAGATGTTTTTCTGTTTTTTATTGTGACATTGCAATCTCTAGAGTAACATTTTTAAATACATAAAATAAATAATAATAAAAAAAACTTGTACACACCCAGAAACTAATACTTGTTGAAGCACTTTTTGAGTTGTATCACCTTGGCAGATCTTGGCAATAGTTGACAATATTTTTCCACTCTTCCTTGTGAAATCTTTTCTGCTTCATCCCCTGTTTAGTTCACCCCACCTTTTTTGGAGCAGCGATTTCTTTGTTAGTGTGAATGTATGCTTAGGGTCGTCCTGTTGGAAGATGAAATTCCTCACCTCACAAGGTTTTGTGCCAGACTTGACTGATATATGGAGCTATTTATGATTCCTTTCACCTTAACTAAAGCGCCTGTTCCGACTGAAGAAACAGAGCCCCAAAGCATGACCATCACCTTGTTTCCCTGTGGGTTTAGTGATCATCTGGAATTCTGGGCAAAAGATTCAACCTTGGTCATAACATTTTACCACTAGGTTTTGGGTTATTGTATGTAGGTTTTGGCTTCTGTCTAGTCAGCCTAATCCAAAGCTCATACATGTGAATGAATAGGAGAAAATGAGTGATTGTTGTCACATGTAGGGTGAACAAAAGTTTGAAATTCCTTTGCCATTGGCCTATTGGCAGCATCCCTGACCAGATTTCTCCTTGTATTTCCATCAAACTTGGTAATGTCAGTGTCATATTTTCTTTATTTGTTGATGATGGTCTTCATTGTATTCTGTGGTATAGCTTAATGTCTTGATGATTCTTTTGTACCTGTATCCTGATCAGGGGGTTCATTGTGGACCATGGCTTTTTGCAGTAGAATGAAACTGCAGTTGATTTGAACTTTATTTGGGGTTAATCTGAATCAATTTAAGTAATGGCAAGTTTTTAATTAATGGCTTCATATCATTTAACATGAGTCTGAATGTGATTGGTTGATTCTGAAGACAGACATATCTTCAGTTTAAAGGGTTTGCACACTTGTTATTTATCTTGGTTTAATTTTTTTACATCACAAAAGCCTGCCATTTTTAACAGCGATGTGGAGCTTTTTCTATCTACTATTACACATTTATTCAATTACTGGAATGTAACAGTCATGTATGAACAATATATTTTCCTCTTGGTAACCTGGCAGCCTGTACCTGAACCAGCTAACCGATGTGGGAAAGCAGTCGCTGCACGTTCGTGGCGTTCCGCGGGAAAAAGATGGAAGACGGGTGAAGGTGTTGGCTTCAGTGACCGAGGGTTCAGACATCTCCGAGCATTGGCATCCCATTCTAAGCATCATAGGGAAGAACTCCTTGTCCTGGGAAAGAGAACGTGTACGTGAACAGCTTCTGGTCTTCCTGAAGGATCTGGAGTGGGGCCAAAAACAGCACTCAAGCTTTTGGAAGAAGTTGCACTTCCACAGAGTGCAGCGTGTGGTGAGGCAGATGCTGCGCATGCTGGAAAAAGGAAGCACTGCTAACTGATGAAACTGCTTCAGTACTCACAGCTTTGGTGCTCTTCTGGAAAAAAAAACAAAAACATTTATAGTTTGCATTAATGGTTATGTGGAAATTCTTAAATAGGATGGGGTTAGGTACTTGAATACTGAGGTGGCCACACATACTACTAAAAGTATTTGGACACCTGACCGTTCACACCCGTATGTGCTTGTTGAACATTTACCCCTTGAACCCATTACAAATTTAGTCTCTCTTTGCTGTTTTAATAATAATCTCCACTCTTCACACTCACGTAGCTGTGGGGATTTGTGATCATGTAGCCACAAGAGCATTACTGAGGTCAGGCACTGATGTCAGGTGAGGAGGTCTGGGGTATAGTCAGTGTTCCAGTTCATCCCAAAGGTGTTCAGTGGGTTTGAGTCAGGGCTCTGTTATAATTTTCGAGAAGGGAAATTGCAATGTTACAGAATACAAAAACATCCTTTACAATTATGTGCTTCCAGCTTTGTGGCAGCAGTTTAAAGTAAGGCTCACATATGTGTGAGATGTTTAGGCGTCCACATACTTTTGGACATATAGTGTATTAATATTGCCAGAACCTGTTCATGTGTAATGTTTGTGGAGAGAACTGTTACATTTGCATGTGTGGATGATGTAGCTTTTTCCCTAAATGATTTTGAGGTTTGGTTTATGAACAAAATCTTGTATTGTTAAAATGTGTTGGAATGAAACAAATTATGTACCAAGCAGTGCTTCCTTAGCTGTCAGAAGAACAAAAAGCATATTTTGTCATGAAATTAAGATAAATTTGGAATGGGAAATTAGTTTATTTATTCTGCCTTTAAATTTCATTTCAATACTGATATGGCAACGATCATACACTTTTATCATGAGTTTGAAAAATGTAAAACTCAGTCATGTGCCTTAACTACATTTCACTTGTTTTGCTATTTATAAAATGAATGCCAATCCTTTCAAAAAACACAAATAAATCTCTTTTGCAGCCATAGATGTTTGTTGAATCTAATTTCTACTGATGCTGTTAATTTAAAAAAAACCTCTAATTTGATCACTTTCTGTGATCCTAAGCAGCGTTATGTACTTAATAACACTGAGGTATATTGATGGCAGACTCTACCTCTGATACTGTCTCATAAACCTCAGCTTAAATATTAAACATAGTGAGTTAATGTGAAGGAGAAAGGAGGAGTTCAGTCGACTGAACAGCCTTCGAGCTTCAGGTGTGCACCTTGAACCCTTTTACTGCCTTAAATCCCGTCGTCCAGCCAGGACATAAGCGAGCAACACCATGAGATACACAGGTAAGCGTAAGAAGAATTAGTTTATTATTCTCTTCCATTTCAGTCTGATTTGACTGTTTTATCATCAAGGATGAAATAAGTCTTTTAAAAGCTTACCTAATCGACGATAATTATTCAGTAAGGATTTTATGAGCGATGTACACCTAATGCTTCCGATAGAGTTTTCTACTTTATTATACTTGTGATGGTGTAATACACTGCGGTATTTAGTAACTTGTCTATTTTTTGAATGTATGTTCATGGAAAATTGCTTAACGTTCACGGCAAGGCACTTCACATGAAATGGGTAATGTATTATTGTTAGTTTTTAAAACAATCGAAGAAAAAAAAAATCTTTACCTATATCTGGCAATAGTTTCCTGATATCATTACAAGTAATATTTGTATTTAAGTAATTGGGTCACAGAATTAAATATGAATATTTTATAAAACCAAAAATCTAATCTTAGTATTAAAATGTTCACTTCTTTGTGAACACAGTCTCCAGATCAAAACCTTTAGAGTATACAGAAAAAAATAATAAATAAAAATTTATTGTTTATTTAAGAAAATTACTAATGCTGTTATTTAAAAAAAAAAATCATTTTCATGCCACCGTGCTGTATAAAATCTTTACAATGATAAGTTCAGTCATTCTCAAACATTTAGGAAATTTGAGAATTCGTCTGTATTATAAGTCTCTAAATAATGAATACAGAAAAATATGTTTATGTAGAGATGCAAGTATTGAAGTATCTAAAAAGGACTGATGTGACCAAACCTGTCATATCTTCCTGTAGTGTTCTTATGTTTGACAAATAAAGAATGTATAAACATAGGGATTTGTTTAAATTATCTAAGATTGTTGTTATCTATCACTGAGAGGAGTAAAAAAAAAGATTCCTCACATCTGTATGAAAGATCTGAACTTATAGATATTGAAAACATAGGCAAAGAAATCCTGACCTCGTCCTCATGGTATAACGTAAAGTGACAAAACATGACTGAGAGCAGAAATGTGACTATAGTAATGTTCAGTGCATGTATAGAAATTACTGAAAGATGAATATTTTGTATTTTACATTTATTTGCAGTCACAGTAACCAAAATAACATAATAGTGTACAAGACAGTGGTGAGACCGGCCATGCTGTATGGTTTAGAGACAATGTCCCTGAGGAAGAGACAGGAGGTTGAGGTTCTCTTTGGGAAGGACACGGTTGGACAGGATTAGGAACGAGTACATCAGAGGGACAGCTCATGTTGGACGTTTGGGGGACAAAGTTAGGGAGGCCAGATTAAGATGGTTTGGACATGTTCAGAGGAGGGAGAGTGAGTATATTGGTAGGAGAATGTTGGACATGGAGCTGCCAGGCAGGAGACAAAGAGGAAGGCCAAAGAGGAGGTATATGGATGTAATAAATGAGGATATGAAGCTAGTGGGTGCAAGTGTTGAGGATGCAGAAGATAGGGATAGGTGGAGAGAGATGATTCGCTGTGGCGACCCCTGAATGGAAAAGCCGAAAGAAGAAGAAGAGTAACCAAAATAACAAAAGTACATTAAAGTTATTGTTAAATTTCAGCCACGTTTCAGTGAACAAAATACAGTTTTAAGCTAACGATAATCATTGAATTAGATTGAGTTAAAAGCATATTCACATTTTTTACAGAACCAGGAGATGCAACAGATGTGCCACAGTAAGTGTCCCTTTGAGCTATCCTTGTACAGACCGACGTATACATGATCAAATCATTAATGACCGTTCAGTGACATATATCTCAACCTTATTTGTATTTGCTATCTATTTTAATTCCCAAGGAAGTTCACTTTTAACCCAAAAGAAGGAATTGACAATCCAGTGCTGATGATCTCAGATGATCCAGGTAGATGACATGAAAAACAATATGACAGCAAGATCCTAAAAGTATTTGCTATATATCTGCTTTCTGTATAATAAACAAAGCTGCTATAAATGAATCTGTCTTCAGAGCCAGACTTGTGTCCGCGGTCGTGCCTGCTGAAGCGAGAGGTAGGCCAAGGGTTTGGCTTCTATTTGCGTAAAGAGAGCGGCTGCAGGGGTCATGTTGCGCAGCAAGTCGCCCCGTGGAGTGCAGCAGAGCGCAGTGGCCTGAGAGATGGAGACCACATTTTAGAGGTCAATGAAGCGTTTGTGGACGACCAAGAGTATACCAAGGTAAAGACCTCGGGTGCGTCTTAATTAGCTGTGAATCAGTACATCATGTACATGAGTTGGGGCTCGGCTAACGACCCTGAATCACTACACACCAGGACACTGAGGACTCAATGTCCAGCGAAATGTCCAGCCTCACAGGTCACTGTAAAAACCCAAACTTATCACATATTATATGTCATATAAATTTGTTAGCTTAATCACGTTTCTGTCCTGGTACTTCAAATGACTTCAAGTCATTAGATTCGAACAAACTGTTTATAGAACGTCAAATAAAAGTAAAAATGGCTAAAGTATGTAATCATGTGAGAGCTACAACAACGATAACTACGTCCATTTGTAGAAGTTGTTTGAGATTTCGTCTGCCGTTTATTTTTTTCATTCTGAGAGTTTCAGAAAATATGCCTTCATTTCCAGGAAGGGAACAAAGTGGTCATCAGTCACTGTTTCTTCTGGTGCATTGTGGGATTTTTTTTAGGGATCAAACGTTGCAGTGAACTGGAAGGACATTGTAATTAAGACTGCCGTTAAAATGGCTGATCAGTGCAGATTGGGATTAAAAATGGGCTGTGTCTTGAGGACTAGCCTACATTTCTTCCTTATTGCATCATACACAGCATCCTAGTTTCTCCAAAGATAAACCTCTAAGATACAGAGATCCTTTATGTATATAAGGAAATTCATAGCATATTAAAAGAATAATCATAATGAAATGATCAATAAATACTTACAAAATACACCCTTGAGTGTGTGCCCTTTATGTAGACAGGTGCATTCATGTAGAATTAAATCGATAAAATAATTCATCTGTAAAATTATAGTGTGCGTTAAAGGAAACGTTCCACCCTGAAACACATTATTATATACCGTATACAGCGAAGTGTGCTTAATGATTCTGGTGATGATGTGTGGATCAATGAGGGATGTTAACATAACGTAACGCTGCTAACATAATGCTACTTGGTTATGATAAATCCAGCACAGAAGTAGGAGAATTTGTCACTCAGAGATCCAGAGAGCAACGCAACTACTGCTGATTTTAAACAACACTAGAGATGTGAGATTTTAAAGCGGAAATATTTCACAGCCCTGCATGCAAGGAGACCATATTCCCCCAGCACCACTGTGAACAGGTAGTTAGATAGCATTGTGGGTAACATAGGAATCCTCTAACTAGAGGGAAAATAGACTAATATGTCAAAATAAGACGTTTTAAACTAAAAGAAATCAGCTCAGTACAATTTCAGCAAAAAGTAAAAATTGCAGATTTACTGGTACAAGGTGCAGTTTAGTCAGCTAGACACTTTAGTAGCCTATTACTCAGCATGTACAGAACAATGCAAAAAGAATTCAAATGGGATTCATTTTTGTGTACGGTTTAGATAAATTCAGCTCGGGTTGTCTCTTTTCAAAGGTGGTGCTGAAGGTGCAAGCATCTGGGCTACAGCTGTGTCTGTTAGTCTTGAGTGCTGCGGAGTATGAAACAGCTGTGCGTGAAGGAATAGACCTCATGGCTCTGTCCAGGGCACATCGAGGTGAAGGCTGTACACGTCCTCGTTTGTGCCACATCAGCAGAGAGCCTGGCGTTGGTTTGGGACTCAGCATTACCTCTAGTGAAGGTACTACAAATAATTCTTATAACTTGTACAGGTGCAGCATAAAGAATAAATCTGTTCTGGCTGCTGTTTATAGTTTTAGTATGCTTTCTGTGTGCAGGTAAGAGAGGAAAATATTATGTAAGTCCAGTGAGTGAGGGTCCAGCAGAGAGGGCAGGTGTCCAAGCAGGAGATCATCTGCTCTCAATCAATGGTGTCCCGGTCTCAAAACTCACTCATTCTGCACTGATAAAAATGGTTAGTGTCATGGTGTTCATCAAGACTCTGAACAACCGCTTCTATTTTTGTTTAACATTTGTTGTTTTGTTTCAGGTTAAAAAGTGTGATGAATATATGACCGTTTTAGTGATTGACAGCAGAAGTGAAGAAAGCTATGTGCGACGAAGACTGCCCATTCTGCCCACTTTTGCCAGTTCTCATAACCTGCCTCACAGACCAAAAACCATACACCTCACCCAGGGACCACAGGGCTACGGGTTCCTGTTACGACAAGAGAAACTAACTACAGGGAACATTGGTGAGTATGTGTAAGCATTCTTTCATACATATCACAAATAAATGCTCGAGGATGCTTTTATTTAATCTTGTAAATGATTAGATATAATTAGAAACAGGGACATTGTCATGCTGGAACATGAAATTGCAATGCTACAGTGTACAAAGACTGAAGACAAAAAGCAGTGCAAATCTGGGAAGCACTTTCATTTTAATTGAAGCAAGTTAAGCTTCATTTCATTATAATGCCTGTATGACCTTTCTTTGGAGTAACAATGGAGAATGATCACTGAAGAACAACCACAAAAAAATACATGCATAAAAGAATTCTAGTTTCTATGTTCATATGTCTTCTTTGTCTGCTAAATACGCAGCAGTTTCGTTGGATTGCACAGAAATGCAGTAGAAATGAAATGGTAACAAACTACTGATGAAAAAATTAAGTGTTGTAGTGGATCTGGGAATGCTGGTGGGAATGCTGAGCATGAGGTGGGAATGCACTCTGTATGGGATGCCCTATGATTCAGTGTAAATGGACTTTCATAGTAATGAATCATGTGTTGTATGTTTTGGCTTCCTACAGCTCACCTGCTGCGAGAGGTAGACCCGTGCAGCCCGGCTGAAGCAGCAGGGATGGAGGACGGGGATCTGCTACTGGCGGTCAATGGAGAACAGGTGGAGAATGCTGAGCATGAGGATATAGTCAGCAGAATAAGGCAAAGCGGCCAGCAGGTCACGCTTACTACCATCTCTATTCAGGGCAGAGACTACTACACACAGGTGTGTTCACACTCACATTCATACCTGCACACAAAATACTACATATTTTGGGGCTGAATTCAATGCCATACAAAGAATAGTGATTTAATAAGACATCTAACTTCTGCTATCTTCCTGTGATCATGCAGATCGTTTGACTGCGCTGGTTCCGCATTTAATCTGAGAGACCTTTGTAATTAACCTGGGTTAATTATAAATGTGCTTCGAAGAAAATTCCACAATGTGGAAATATGTGGAATATGGAAAATTCCACAATCACATTAAATAAGCTGATACAAAATTGCACTATATGGTCATAAGTATGTGGACACTCATATGTGGGTTTTTCTGCTAGCACAAAATTGGGAGCACACAATTGTCTGGATTGTCTCTGTGCATTACAGTTTCCTTCTACTGGAGCTTAGAGGCCCAAACCTGTTCCAGCACGTAATTGATAATCTTCCAATAATGGGCCTGCACAGAGCCCTGAACACAACCCCACTGAACACATTTTGGAATGAAACACTGACTGCACACCAGACTTCTTCACCCAACATCACTGTCCAGACCTCCTAATGCTCTTGTTGTTAAATGAGCACAAATCCCCCATGACCATGCTCCAAAATCTAGTGGAAAGCCTTCCCAGAAGAGTGGAGATTATTATAACTGCGGGAACCTACAGTGAGATATTGCCAGTGAAGTTTGCATTACCATTATCAGCATGTAGTTGAAGTTCACTGCAGGAATTGGATGGATGGATGGATGGGTACTTTATTCATCCCAATGGGATAATTACGAACACAGCGGAAATAGACCACCAGATGAAAGAGGTCTAAAAGAAAAAGTCTAATAAATAATTCAGCTTGGATGCCAGTGAAGATCACATGTTTATTATAAAGATTAATATGCAAGTGGTTCTGAGAAACTCTTTTCCTTTAGCTGAAATCTAACAGCTACTCTATGTGGAATCGCTGAATTCTCTCTGTGGTGATGTTTGTGAATTAGAGGCATTAATTTCCTGGTAGTGTACTTTACAGTTGGGGCTTTCACCACTGACGTTTTATGAAGAAAACATTCCACAAATAGAGCGTTTCCCCACAAACACTCTACCATCCAACAACCTGCCGCGTCCTCGGCTGTGTACCCTTCACAGGGAGGACACTGGATTCGGCTTCAAGATGGCATGCAGCCAGACTGAGAGGAGAGTCTACGTTGGCCAGGTTCTCATCTGATTTCTTGCACCATTATATTACTGCATCATTTCATTGCACAAGCATTAAATGTGTGGTCATATCACACTGAATTATATTTCTAAAATGAGCCACTGGTCATCTCCAGATGCCAAGGCAGAAAGACAGCCTGTTTTTCTCTGCTAGGTTGAAGCTGGGCATGCTGGAGAGCGAGCAGGGCTGCAGGAGGGGGATGTGATTGTGGAAGTGAACGGGCAGAATGTGGAGCATGAGAATTTTGAGGACGTGGTGACACTGATCAAGAAGGGAGGCACTTCGCTCATGCTGCTCGTGGTAGATAAGGATGGGTTTGAGAAACTCAGAACAAGTGGTGTAGCGATCACTCTGGATGTGAGCTCACTCAACACACAGGTGAGAAATTGCACCCATAAGAAAAGAAGAAGTTAAAGATGTATGAGCAAAGGCACAGTAAGATGTAGGGGCGCTAGAGCATTCAAACACTAAATGTAAAACCTCAAACTAGATCCTGTTGGTGCAAAGACCGAGGGAAAAGTAGTCTCTTGGTATGGTGCTGCTCAGTAATCTGGCACGTGACTGACATAAGTCTTAAGACAACAGCTAAAGGAAAATTCTTGGTTTTAGAACCAAATTCTTGGTGATTTGCCCTGAGCAAATCAACTTTGCTGACAATATCCGAGGTTGCAATTGAATAAAACACCAATATTCTTCACCTGTGGTTTGGCACCAAATATTGTTTCTATGTTTTGGCATTGCCAAGTTATTTTTTTTAAAAAATGTTAGACGTGGATAAAAGAAAATCTGATCTGATTTTCATTTATTTAAAGAATCATCCAGGTTTCCCAACCTGTTTTTTTTTTTTACATTCTCACTGAGATAGATATAAATAAACAATAAAAATATACTGTACATGTTTTCCCATAATATTTGATAAAAGGATAGGCCTTAATATACACATCCAAAAAGACAGGCTCCAATGTTAATATGTTAAGCAAAATCTTAAAAAAATGTAATACAGCAGCTGACAAAATGTGTGGAGCGTAAAAGTGAACGTTTTATTGTTATAGATAATAAATAAAGCTTATATAAAGTGTTAGTAGTTTTACTCTCATTGGTTCTTGATGTCCTGTAGACGGACTCCACAATTCGTTGTATCAGTAGATAAACACGGCTTCTTCTTAATCCTCATTCACTGATGTATATAATGCTTTTCTTGCAGGTTCCAGATTCAACACAAGAGAATTTTGTCTAAAGGGTTGAGACCTGACCTCAATAAATCACTGGACTGTTCATCTCTGAAAACACACTAAGCAAGCTTCATCCTGATTAAACCACTGAATGCCATTTCTGCTGTTATCCACTGAGATATAAAGGCTGCCTTAATGCCACAAATAATATATATATATATTATGAATGTATATATCAGTAATTCATAAATACAACAAATATTTATTATTAATACTAATTTATTGACACACACGGCACATGAATGCTTGATTTTCACTTTGTGAAAAGTTTTGAAATATACATTTTATTATTGTTAATCATTGCAAAATGATCATGCCTCCATTTCTGTGTTATTGTAAACAATGTCAGTCTACATCCTTCATTAAAAAAGGGATTAAAATGTATAGATAAAGTATTGTCTTATATAAAGTATAAAGCAAATGACTCAAATCTTCAAATATGTTTTCTGTGTAAATTCTAAATGATGCTTAGATTGACACATTTATATAATAAACTAGTGTTTCCTCAAAGTATTTCACTCTCATTTGATTAGGAACTTTCCTTCTTCTTACATATCTCTGTCTGTTCGTTGCTCTGAGAGGTACGAGCATTTTTAAGGCTGGACATTTTTTTTCAGGTAAGTGTACAAATGCAAAATAAAGTACACCAGACCGCTTTTTTTTTTTTTTTTTTACACACACACCTGAAGCTTTGTTTCATTTCTCTACTAACCATCTTTGGTTTTGTTGTCCAGGTCTGAAAGGCCTCCTTCAATTTCTGTAAAAGGCCCAAAGTTTATTATTTTGAATAATCATTGAATAATATTTAATATATTTGTTAAAATATGAGTAATATATTGTAAAAAACAAACAAACAAACAAATAAATAAATAAATACAAACACATAAGATAAAAAATTTCATATGTATGGATCATATTCAATATAATATTGTATTTGGGCCATAAATATAAATTTAATTGCAATCTCAGGTTTCTCACCTGTGAGAATGTGATCGATTTGTTCAGTGACCCTTTCAGCGTCCTGCATGCTGAAACACATGGGGGGTTTAAATTTGATGACGTTCTCCCAGGGTCCATCTGTGCTCAAGCATATATATTTCTCTTTCAGCCTGGAACACAATAAGACAAGCAAAGGTCAATCTTTAGTAAAGAGTAATTAATGTTATCTGCGTCGTCTTGATATTTCTCACCTCTTAACAAGCAGTGCTGCTTCTTCTGTTGCTGGTGTTAAAACCTTTCTGTCTTTAACCAGTTCAAAGCCCACAAAGAGACCTACACCACTGTGGAGGAAATTCACATGAAATGAATGTCAAAACACAAAGCTCTGTCAAATAACATGACAATCTTTTATGGTTTAAATTTTGCACTATTTCTATTCTAATTTGCTATACATGATATTGTACAGTGTGTTGCATGAATAACAAAGCGTTTTGACGGGTTACAGCCTTGACCTGAAAGGAACTTCATAGGGACTGGGGCACGAGTTGAAACAAAACAGACATTAAGTGTGGCATGTGTGTATATAAATACACCATTTCCTGAAAAGCCTACCTAAACAAACAGAATTATAAAGGCAAAGGCCCTATCTAAACAAGCAAAGTTCTGTTGGTTTGGTTTGGAAAAAAAACCCCACCCAATCCATATAACACCAAATGGTAAGGAGGGGATTAAATGACCAATCAAGAGGTCAAGGGTCAAAAGCTGGAGAGATACACAGGCCAGACTGGAGAAGCTGGTCACAGGACAACCAGCCTGAACACTGTACAAAGCTGGGCTTTATGGAAGAGTGACAAAAAGAACGTCATTCATTGATAAGTCATGTTAGAGACTCACCAAACGTGTGGAAAACGTGTTCATTGGTGTGATTAAAACAAAAAGGTGCTACATTTGGTGGAAACCCTCCAGTGCTCATAACCCTGTGAGCACCATGCCCACATTGGTGGTAGCATCATGCTGTGAAGCTCAGCAGGGACTAGAAAACTGGTCAGTGCTGAGCACCAAATACAAAACAGTTCTAGAAAAATGTCTGTTCAAATATGAGACACTTCAGATTTATACAGTGCTATATACACTGATCAGGCATAACATTATCACCACCTGCCTTATCCCCCTTTTGCTGCCAAAACAGCCCTGACCCGTCATGCACTGTGTATTCTGACACCTTTCTATCAGAACCAGCATTAACTTCTTCAGCAATTTTAGCAACAGTAGCTTGTCTGTTGGATCGGATCACACGGGCCAGCCTTCGCTCCCCACGTCCATCACTAAGCCTTGGCCGTCCATGACCCTGTCACCGGTTCACCACTAATCTTTCCTTGAACCACTTTTGATAGATACTGACCACTGCAGACCGGGAACACCCCACAAGAGCTGCAGTTTTGGAGATGCTCTGATCCAGTGGTCTAGAAATCACAATTTGGTCATTTTCAAACTTGCTCAAATCCTTAAGCTTGCCCATTTTTCCTGCTTCTAACACATCAACTTTGAGGACAAAATGTTGACTTGCTGCCTAATATATCCCACCCACTAACAGGTGCCATGATGAGGAGATCATCAGTCTTATTCACTTCAGCTCTCACTGCTCACAGTGTTATGGCTGATCAGTTTATGTCTTTTAGACAGTGATACTTAGTGGTTAAAATACTCACCGCACATCACCAATGATCGGGTGTGTAGCCTGGAGGTCTCGAAGGAGCTTCATCAAATGATTTCCAACACGAACTGCGTTACCTCTCAGGTCCTCTTTCTCAATCACATCTAGTACTGCAAGGCCGACTGCGCAGGACACCGGGTTTCCCCCAAACTGCAGTGAAGACAGAGCCAAGTACACTACATACCAATATACTGTATATAATACAAATATGTGTTATGATGAAAGAATATAAGAGTATCTCACAGTGTTGAAATATTCCACTCTGTTGGCTGTAAAGGCACCAGCGATCTCCTCTGTGGTAACCACACATGCCAAAGGATGCCCGTTGCCCATCGGTTTGCCCATAGTCACAATGTCAGGGCAGAAGTCTTCACCTTGGAGTTGAAAAGCCCAGAAGTGGCTTCCTACACGGCCAAAGCCAGTCTGAATTTCATCAGCAACAAAAACGCCTCCTGCTGCCCGGATATATCTGTAAAAATGTTTTAAAAATGTATTTGCTCCGTTACTTTAATCAGCACATCCCAAGAAGTCTAATTTACTCTATTTTGAGTGGGAATGTAGAAGCAGACATCATAAATATCAGAAGTAGAATATTCTGAAGTGCCCCCATAACAAACATGCATTAAATATCCTGATTATATCATGTCTAATTACTGTGTAATGTTTAGAGTACATGTGAAATAGTGCACTGTGAGTTTACAAAACAAAATGTTTACAAAACTCCTACTGTGCAACTTTTTGCAAGTATCCAGGTGGCAAGAGGATCTGTCCAGCAACGCTGGGTAAGGACTCTACGAAGAAGGACGAAATCTATATAGGTTTTTTAAAAAAAAGAGATACTAATATAAATAAACACTGTCAGACAAATCTTTGTGATTTTCTCAGAGGAATCTTTCGACATGAGACAGCATACCTTGTGTCCTCGCTTATGGGCTTCATCGATAAGACTCTTCACTGTATCTGCGTACGCTTCTGCCGGGTCGGGATGATCTGCACGGTAAAGACCTCTGTAGGTATCAGGGATTGGTGCCTGCATGAATCGAACCGGTTTAAAATGTAGCTATATTTAAAAACTATGTATAAGTAGAAATTGTTAGTGTTTGTTTTTTTTACTCACCACATGAACCCACTCTTTTTGGCCTGCCAGCTTCTGGAACTTGTAAGGACTTATGTCAATGAGACTGGTGAGATTGCCATGATATGCACTTCACAGGAGGAAAATGGCAAAATGAACTCAATCGGATCAAAACATGGGTGTACTCTGATCAGGCATAACTTTATGACCACCTGCCTAATATCGTGTTGGTCCCCCTTTTGCTGTCAAAACTGACCCGTCATGCACTGTGTATTCTGACACCTTTCTATCAGAACCAACTTCTTCAGCAGATTGAGCAACAGTAGCTCGTCTGTTGCATCGGATCACACGGGCCAGCCTTCGCTCCCCACGTCCATAACTGAGACTCGGCCGCCCATGACCCCGTCGCCGGTTCACTACTGTTCCTTCCTTGGACCCCTTTTGATAGATATTGACCACTGCAGACCGGGAACACCCCACAAGAGCTACAGTTTTGGAGATGCTCTGATCCAGTGGTCTAGCCATCACAATTTGGTCCTCCGTCAAACTCGCTCAAATCCTTACGCTTGCCCATTTTTCCTGCTTCTAACACATCAACTTTGAGGACAAAATGTTCACTTGCTGCCTAATATATCCCACCCACTAACAGGTGCCATGATCATCAGTCTCATTCACGTCACCTCTCACTGCTCACAATGTTATGCCTGATCGGTGCATATTTAAGCATTTTGACCATATAATAAATAATTTGAAGTTCTTACTGGTCTAGAACTACAACGTCCTCATGTTGGGTGTACTGACGGGCCAGCCGCAGGGCGAGATCATTCGCTTCTGAGCTACAGAAACAGAAATATTGCAATGACATATTTACCTCAATAAAATATGTATTACTGCAATGTAGTTTTAAATTGAACAAAAGCTCTTACCCTGAGTTGACAAAGTAGAAAACACATAGCTTCTTGGGTAGAGTAGCTGCTAGGCGTTCTGCATACTGGACTATATTATCATGTAGAAACCTGGTGTTGGCATTGAGAA
>NC_080726.1:20693204-20753204 GCF_019097595.1 Hemibagrus wyckioides
GATGCTCCAGAAAGCATGGGGTGAAATCTCTTCAGATTATCTTGAAAAACTGACCACTAGAATGCCCAGGCTGTTATTGCTGCAAAAGGTGTTTGTTTTTGTTTTGTTTTTTTGATGAAGGCAAAGTTTGAAGAAAACATCAAAATCATTATTTCTAACTCTGACATGTCAGCATGTCCTGTTCTTTTGCTATATTTTTTTTATTCAGACTGATTTCATGTGTGTTTCCTTGGAAAACAATACAATTTTTGATCCCAACCTTTTGAGTGGTAGTGTATAATTGGAGTCATTGTGCTGCTGGACATTTCAGCCGTGATACACTGCTCAGAGTCAGCATCTAAAATCTCCTGGTTTTCATGGAGCCCACATGATGCCACAAGAAAAACAGGTCCAAAATATCACAGCACTATTATTAACAGCGGGAATCTGTTTCTTTTCTGTATAACCATCTTTATTTTTAAGCCAAACCAACCCTCAGGGTCTCAACTGTTCATAAAACATTCCAGTAAAGTCTTCTTGCAAGTCTTCCAAATAGCTTCTTGGCATCAGTTGTACATTGATCCAACATGACTGCGCACCAGTGCACAAAGCAAGGTCCATAAAGACATGGATGAGTGAGTTTGGTGTGGAGGAAGTGCCCAGAGTCCTGACCTCAACCTGATAGAACAGCTTCGGGATGAATTAGAGTGGAGACTGGTGCAGGCCAGTCAAGTTCCTCCACACCAAACTCACTCATCCATGTCTTTATGGACCTTGCTTTGTGCACTGGGGCGCAGTCATGTTGGAACAGGAAGGGATCATCCCCAAATAAATGAGAACTTTGCTTCAATTACCTTCAAGAGAAGAATTTCTAGGGGTACAATTGTAACATGTTTTGTTTTTTTTGTTTTTATTTTAAATGTTCTTTTCCTAGAATAAATATATTTTAAGTTAGAGTTCCTTCATATGTTCAGTGTGAGATTAAAATGATTATTTAAATCCAGAAAACATTATTTCCATTCAGTTTTTATTTGTCATTACCAACGGTGCCAATAATTATGGAGCTGACTCTATATATATCTGTGTATATATATCAGTCAGTGATGTATAGCATGTATACACAGAACTAAATATCTGGGATTTTTTTTTTAATTATAAGTTTATAATTAAAAAGAATAATATAAACAAATGTTTAAAGAAATGCAATGGTGAATATTGTATTTAAATTTGTGATATTGACCATGATAACGCCCTTGAACAGACGGTCAGATTTTGTCTAAAGGATGGATTTGCGTTAACATGCACCATAAGATTTTCCACTTGTAAACATATCAAATGCTAAAAATGTAATATTCATATAGAAAAGAATGTAAAACAGGACAAGACCTCTGGACTCTACTCTATATCTCTGTATATCAGTCTATAAATACATAATTATTCACATTGTGATTTGTATAATGTTATCCGTGTTGATGGCTTACAGCGGAAGAGTCTGGAGAGAGCCAGTCTGAGTCTGACAACTCGGTGTCGGACAGTATCGGGGACAACGATGACTCGGTGGCCGAGATCAGCCGTTCTTTCCGGTCACGACAGGAACTCTGTGAACAGCTCAATGTCAATCACATGATCCAGAGAATCTTCCTTATCACCTTGGACAACAGTGAGTGCTGAAATGGCATCTCCATGACCTCGTCAGTTAATGATCTCAGTTCCAGATGGTGCCTTTTTTGTATTTTAAGGCATTTGCTGAATGTTGAGACATGAGTCATGTACTGTAAACCAAATGACTTCATTTATTTGAACTCTTTTGATGAGATCACTTAAAATGTTTCTGAGTAATGCTGCTTTCCAGAAATTAGGTAAGAGACGTCATGACTTTCTGTTAATCATCTCAGTCCTATTGTGAACTTTCCCGTCTTACCTTTTGTCCCAGCTTTGATTTCAGTTTCTGCACAGGCTTGTTCCTCAATACTACAAATCAACTGATACTTACTATACACGTCTCATTTTTATGGCCTTCAGGTGACCCTAGTCTTAGAAGTGGTAATGGCATTCCCCTGCGCTGTGTCTACCTTGAAGAAATGGCAGCTGATCTCGATGGGCAGGACTGGCTGGACATGGACACGATAGAGCAGGTGACGATCGCAGCATGAGCATTTCCAAACATTCTTGCTGCTGGTTTTTTTTTTTTTTTGGACAAGAGACTCATAAGTGTCCATGCCACCTCCCAGGCCATTTTCAGCAGGCTTCTTTTACTGGAACCGGGTAACCACCTAATCTACATGACCTCATGCAGCGTCGCAAACCTGTCAGCAGATCGTGATGCTGGGGAGAAACTAGCCATACCATATCTTTATGCCTGCTATCAGAGAGCTAAGGAAGAGGTGGGTGACATTGATCGGATATCGCTCAGTGTAAATGCCTACTAAAAGTCTGCTTTAAAATCTCATAAGCCGTATACGTGTTCCCCATGTCTTCAACATTCCTGTTTGTCATATTCCTCAGTACCAAATGTTAGAGCTCTACAGTGCCATGAGTGTTCCCACCAAATTTTCTGTGACCAGCTGTCACATTGTTTTATTTCTTCCATCAAAGTTTGAAACTACAAAAAAAAGCCATGGTTGATGTGGCTGTGTTTTTACATCATTACAAAGTGAACTGTGAGCCTTCTATTTGGGAGAAATGTCTCTTAACCTAGTAGCTAAACCACTAGAGTGGGGGACCAATGAGTCCAGATGTGGACAAAGTATTGCAGCCAACTGCAAGTATATGTAAACGTATGATAAACGCACACTGTAAGGCAAAAGTATGTGGACGCCTGACCCATATATGGTTCTTTCAAACTGATGCCACAAATTTGTAAGCACACAATTCTATAGAATGTCCTTGTATGCTGTAGCATTACAGTTTTCCTTCACTGGACTTAAGAAGCCCAAACCAGTTCCAGTATGACAATGCCTTCGTAAACAAACCCAGGTTTATCACAACTAGGTTTGTTGAAGTTGCAGTTGAAAAACTTGGATGTCCTGCACACAGGCCTTCAGGGCTAGAGACATTAGGCAAGATCTACAAGTTTTTACAGGTTGTGTTTACACTCTCTGGATTGATGATCATAATTTGATAATATGGCTTGTTTAAACAAATAGTGGAATGGACAGTGATGAAGATTTATTCTGGGTTAGCAAAACTACCGTAGATTGACGAGTCTTATATAGTCAGAAACCACTATCACTAATGGTTAAACCTTCAGTAAAATTGCATACTGAAACACTTTATGCTTCTAAAATATGCCTCTGTTTACACATTCGTGTTTAAATATGTGTTTAGCAATTCCAGTGTTGATTTGTTGTATTGCCTGTGCATTGTTAGAAACAAGTTTTATGGAGTAGGCTCTCCAGAGCTGACCTAGAGCTTACACTGATATAATCTGTCATTTCAAGTGTTTATTTCATGGTGTGTGATTGCTTTGTTAATAAAATAAATCACATTTCTTTAAAAAAAAAAAAAAAAAATACAACAGGTCACTAAAGTACCAGAGAAGCTGCTGTCCTATGCTGTGCGCTGTAAGAACCTGACAGTGTCCAATGCTTGCACGGTGTTGCTTACCCCAGAGATCTACATCAGCCAGAATGTGTATGAACAGCTACTGGATCTGCTGCTGGAGGCGGTGAACAGAGCCCGTAAGTCATCACCATTATGTTATCACTTTGAGAGAAGGCGGAAAATAAAATATACGTGTGTGTGTGTATATATACTGATCAGACATAACATTATGACCACCTGCCTAACATTGTCTTGGCTGTCCTTTTGCTACGGCCCTGACCAATCCTGCACTGTGTATTCTGACACCTTTCTATCAGAACCAGCATTAACTTCTTCAGCATTTTGAGCAACAGTAGCTATATATATATATATATATATATATATACACACAAATAAATGTTTTTGTTTGTGTTTCAATGTTTGCAGATATGGAGGAGGTGGTGGAATTTTTAGAGGAAGTTATCACTGGCCTTTTGGCTGACCAAGAAGTGCGCACTTTTGGGGAGGTTATGGTGCCAGTATTTGATATTTTCCAGAGTCGTGTGAAAGACTTAGACCTCTGCCATCTGCTGCTTTATTCCTACTTGGAAATTCTAGTTTACTTTAGTCGGCAAAAAGACATAGCAAAGGTTTGAGCTCTGTTTCATTTAGTGCCAGTACTAATAGTGAAACACAGAGGAGCTTCAGTATTAAAGCCTGCTCTAATTTGCCCTCTTTGTAGGTTTTGGTAGAACACATTCAGCCCAAAGATCCAACTAATGGACTCCAGTATCAGAAGACTCTTCTGGGCACGATTTTAAACATATCTTGCCTGCTGAAAACCCCAGGCGTGGTAGAAAACCATGGCTTTTTCCTCAACCCCTCCCGCTCCAGCCCGCAGGAAATGAAGATTCAGGAATCTAATATCCACCAGGTGACAAACTCTTGCTTGTGTTTAAGCTCTTGTGAGTGTGTTTGAGTGTGGAATTCGGGACCTTTTTATACCTGTGTTTTGTCTATTCCTTGTATTAGTTTATGGGCCAGTTTTCTGACAAGTTGCATCAGATCCTGAAGAATCTGCTGCAGCAGTCAACAGAGACTCGTCACCTTCTGCTCTCGTGGCTGGGCAACTGCCTGCAGGCCAACATGGGCCGTGCCAAAATCTGGGCCAACCAGATGCCTGAGATCTTCTTCCAGATGTATGCTTCAGATGCATTCTTCCTAAATCTAGGCGCTGCACTCCTCAAACTCTGCCAGCCCTTCTGTCGCCCACACTCTCCAAAGCTCCTAACCTTTAACCCCACATACTGTGCTCTTAGAGACTTGAGTGAGGAAGAGAGACGCAGTAGGAATGTGCATGCCAGAGGTACGATACCTGACTTCCTTTTTGAACCACCGGTTCATTTTCTTATCAAATTTGAAAAGTTAAATCAAACAGCATGCTTCCCTCTCCAGGGCTTGACAAAGAGACATGCCTGATTCCCGTTCCACCTCAGCAAACAGTCGACTTTCCCCAATCATACAGCCTCCTCACAGAAAACCTGATCCTCACGCAGATCACCCTGCACCTGGGCTTCCACAGGTCATTTCTGCTCTGTTACCTACACTCTCACCTACAAAGAAATGTTATTTACAGCCATAGGGACAATAGAGTTACCCAACTTTAAAAGATGCTTACGAACCTACGTGTAAACATTGCCTGTGTTCAGGTTACACACATGATTAAGCTGATTTTCTGGATGTCCTGCTGTCAAACATGTAAAGTGTAATATAACAGCAGAGGGCAATTTAATAATTAAAACAATTAAAATAAGGCCAATACAATGAGCAAAGACTGTATAAATCAGAAAGGTGGAGCACTGGAATAAACAGCATGTATGATGAGTCTACTACATTACTGTTATATTATATTGCTGAATGATTAGTCCTGGTTGGAATTATTATCCTCTTCATTACAGGTTTTATTTAACTAAAAACACACAACTATGAGGTTATATTGAATATATTCACTATAACCAGAGTTGCGGGTACAATATTGCTTTTATTCAATATTTCTATAAAGAGGAATTTAATATTAAGTGACCTTTTGGACACCATGAGGCCATGTTTTCTGTTTATTTTGCTCTGCTTGAGGAGAAACCTATATTCACTTCATTAGCACAACATGTTGGCTAGCTAGTAAACACTGATGTGTACTTTCCAGTTAGAGGTGTTGCCATCCATAATTGGGCTTTAATATTTTATGTCAAAAAATAAATAATAATAATAATAATAAATCAGCGTTCTTGGAAAGCAGCATGACCAAATAAGTGACCTAACTGTTATATAATATAGCTTACACTCTTGATATTTATCAATGTAATAAATTGGCCTAGATTAACTGCTACACCTTTTAGTGCACTTTAATTCAATTCATAACTATCCATAGAAACCAATTGGTCTGCCCCATAACTGCCATCTCTGATCAACATACTGTCTCCTCCAGTGTCCAGCTCAAGTCTGTGTACCACTGTGTACAGTTTTAATGCACTCACTGCATGTGTGTAACACTATTATAAATGCAGTTAATCCATAGTCTGTTATCGCAATGCTCTTTAGTCTCTTTAGAGATCCATAAGAAAAGATATCCTAATGTAAATATCTCTGTACAGACTGCATGATCAGATGGTGAAAATGAACCAGTCGCTGCATCGGCTGCAGGGTACATGGCGGGAGGCACAGCTAGGCGGAGGTCCGATGGCAGAGCAGCTAAGGGAGCAATTTGAGCGCCTCATGACCGTTTACCTGTCCACCAAGGCTGCTGCTACTCAGCCTACCATGCTCCAGAACTGCCTCAACCTGCAGGCCTCCTGTGCCTCTCTGCTTGTACAGCTCAGTCTGGGGAACCAGGGCCCTGAGCACATTCCCCTGTCCTTCCCGCTGCCTTCACTACAGAACAGCCTGCTCTGCTATGTGCCAGGTGATACAGCCCTGTATTTATAAGTCAGGTGCTTTATATGATTGTTATATTTAAGCATTCACCAAAGTGTTTTGGGCACGTGTGGTTTTGCAGAGTTTTTTGCTGAGAACTTGGGCGATTTCTTCATATTCCTTCGGCGATTTGCGGACGAGGTGCTGGAGTCCTCCGCAGAAAACTTGGAGCAAGTCCTCAATTTCATCACGGTGTACATGGGAAATGTAGAGAGGTGCAGTAACCGTGTTCTTTTACATTCTCTCTGTGCGCTCGTTTGTTATGCGCTTGTTATAACATCTTAGCAAAATCTCTTCAAATGTTTACTGACAGAATGAAAAATCCCCATTTGAGGGCAAAACTGGCGGAGGTTTTAGAGGCGGTGATGCCACACATGGATTCTGTGTCACCTGGCGCTCCCCAGACCATCATGTTCCAGCGACAGAGGTCATTCTGCTCCTACTGCCATGCACCTTGTCTAGCAGAGGCTCTCATTACTGTGTTTGTAGACATTGAGTTTACTGGTGAGGTTCACAGAATCGCCTATTTTCGCACGTTTGTAATGGTTTGCATGTGTTCACTGTCATTTGTAATGCCTGTGTTCTTTACATATATCTTCAGGTGATCCACACCAGTTTGAACAAAAGTTTAATTACAGAAGGCCCATGTACCCCATTCTGAAGTACATGTGGGGAGAGAAGAACTATAGAGAGAGTATAAAGGTGAAAAGCATTAGGGGTAGCAAAAATTCAGTACTTTTGGTTTGGGATTAACTGCAAATTGAGAAATCTCAAGTTTAAATAAATGAAAATCACACTGTGTTGTTAAAGTTGTTTGTCTTTTTTAGCATTTGGCAGATTTTGCATCTGAAAATCTAGAGGCCATGAATCCCCCACTGTTCCTGAGGTTTCTTAATCTGCTTATGAATGATGCCATTTTCTTACTAGATGAAGCCATACAGGTATGTGCTTGTAACGATTTATTATTTACGTATGTGCTGCACATGTTTAATGCTGCTCAGATGTCAAATATCAACATTAATATAACTATATGAAATGATTGTGGGATAAATGTAAGATTCATTCGAACCCTGTCCTCTTCAGTACCTGAGTAAAATCAAGCTCCTCCAGATAGAGAGGGACCGTGGTGAGTGGGAAAGTCTGGCCCCTGATGCCCGTCGAGAGAAGGAGTCCAGCCTGCAGATGTTCGGACAGCTGGCTCGCTTCCACAACATCATGTCAAATGAGACGATTGGCACTCTGGCTTTTCTGACATCTGGTAAGATATATGGTGATAAGTTTTTAAAGATCCTGAAATTTCATATAGTTGAATCATAATCGTTTTTATTTTTTATCTTACTCAGAAATCAAAGGCATCTTTGTTCATCCTTTCCTTGCTGAAAGAATCATCTCCATGCTCAATTACTTTTTGCAACACTTGGTGGGACCCAAGATGGGTGCTCTGAAAGTGAAAGACTTCAGCGAATTTGACTTCAAGCCTCAGCAGCTAGTTTCGGACATCTGTACCATTTACCTGAACCTGGGGTAGGCTCTTTTATTCACGTTTTTTTATCGTGTGCACGTTTCCAGCAGCATCATCATGAGCTTCAGCTAAACTAAAGGATTTTTTTTTGGCACAGAGACGAGGAAAACTTCTGTGCCACAGTCCCAAAGGACGGGAGGTCATATTCCCCCACCCTTTTCTGTCAAACCGTTCGAGTGCTAAAGAAGATCAACAAACCTGGGGATATTATAGTGGCTTTCAGCCTCCTAGCAGATAAAATAAAGGTTTGATACATTATTTAGCTGTTATTGTAATTGTTTTCCTGAATGTCTAAATGCTTAAAGTTCTTTGTGTTTCAAAGTCTCTGGCAGATCGACATCAGCAGGAAGAGGAGACCTATTCGGATGCTCCGGATGAATTTTTGGATCCCATCATGTCAACCTTGATGCTTGATCCTGTGCTACTTCCTTCTTCCAATGTCACAGTTGACCGCTCGACAATAGCCCGGCACTTGCTTAGGTGTGTGACGCAACCTTCTGTTCACAACCCACATTACGTTCAAATGATGTTAGCTTCTCAGTCTGGTGTCTTTCTTGATCTTATCTTTTTTTACCCCTGTAGTGATCAGACAGACCCTTTCAACCGCAGTCCACTTACCATGGACCAGATCAGACCCAATGAGGAGCTCAAGCAACAGATCATGCAGTGGCTAGCTGAACATAAGCAAGGGGGTGTACAAATGGGACCCAGTGGCTAACACACACACACACACACACAGCCGGCAGTCTCCTATTCATCATCTTTAAGCCACATAACACAAAAGAACACTCATTCATTACAAGAGCAACACATATATCTACTGGCATGGCGTAATATTCTCTGATAATGTCAGACATATTCAAATAACATACATCTGTCTAAAGTTTGTCTAATGTCTCAGAATGAACGTCAGTAGTAATATTAATGTCTAACTGCAGCAAGCTTTTATATTGCTATAATAAACGGTTCATAATATTTACTATCTCGCTTTCTGCCTTGTACAGATTTTTTTTTTTCTTGCAGAAATTTCTTTTGATTTGTGTGTACAGACAATATAAAGATCTTCGACAATAAAAGAAAAAACAGTTACAATTTTTCCTCTATCTTTAAGAAAAACAATTTAATAAATGAACACATTTCGGTGTATTGCCATGCTGTGAAAATGCTCAAGAAATCTCATAAAATGCCTGTTTTATTGACTTACTGCAATGATCAATTTTCAGTGTTTGTGTTTTTAATGTTTGTTTAAGCATAATTTTATATATATATATATATATATATATATAATATATATATATATATATATATATATATATATATATTTATATTCTAAAGTTTGGCTTTTCAGTACAGTAAATGCATCTTTTGCCCCCTGCTGCATTTGAATTACACATATTCGCTTTTATTTATTTTTTTTATTTATTTTTTGCTCATTACGAATGAAGTGCTTCTTCTTTTAACTCGGTACATCTTCATAGTTTTATGTTACATTTTAACGACACTGTAATGAGTTGATGTTTGTAAATTCTCCTGTCTGTGCACGCTTCAGGAATCCATGATGTTTGTAGCGCCGCTCCTTGAACCCGAGCCAGACTGTGCATTTTCGGTCACTGTGGCTCATCGTTTACCAGGAACACAATGACCTCAGTGTGAAAATGAGAAAGGGCAGATGTCCTCAACGGTCTGACCTTGTCCTCTAAAGAGAACTTTAACGCTGACGCCAAGTATTGTTCATCTTTCTTTTAATAGACGATGTCCTTAAGGAAACTGCTGTGGAGTAAATCTGAATGTAGCCTCATTATTATTATTATTATTATTATTATTACTATTTTCATTGAGTTTGTGCTTAAAATTCCATATGTCCTTCGGTTTTCAGAATCTTGCAAGTTTTCTGATCACAGATTTTGTCTTTGTGTTAAAAAATAAAGTTAATAGCCTTTATAATCATGTCAATAAATATGTAGATAATTGTCATTGTTAGTTCTATTGGTTTTTCTTTTATACTGTTTACTTTTGTTGCATTCTTCTTGTGTTTATCATTTATGAGTTACCTTTGACATCGTTAATACGTCTCTAAGTTATCTTAATAACATTTTGTGTTATTAATAACATTTGGGGTGGTGGGATATCAAGTGGTTTAGGCTCTAGGTAGTTGACCGGAAGATCGGGGTTCGAGCCCCAGCACCGCCAAACTGCCACCGTTGGGCCCTCGAGCAAGGCCCCCAACCCACCCTACTCCAGGGGTGCTGCATCATGGCTGACCCTACGCTCTGACCCCGACCCCCAAGGATAGGATATGTGAAGAAAGAATTTCCCATTGCAGTAATGTATCTGTGACCAATAAAAACAACTTAACATGATTTCCTAGTGATAAAGCATTATTTTGACCGGTAAACTCTTTCTTAACAGGTTACTCTTAATTAGTGCTTACTAATATAATTAAACATTTTCAGTGAAATGTACTGTAACAGGTAATAGTCTTATCATCATGCAAGGTGAACATGATATTAGACAGTAATTGTGTTTTTAGTGTTTACTGACCATTTCACACTGCTTATTTGTGACCAAGTGTGCTCCTGGCCATGTTTTAAAAACTTTAATGAAGCTCTTTTAATGAATGAGGTTTTGTTTAGAAGGTTTGTTTATCCGGAGTGTTTGTTTATCCGGATTTTTTTTTTTCCCTCCACTATTTGTTTTCCTGAACATGATCTAACTCCCTAAATGAAGTATTAAAAAGTGGGCTCGTGGTGAAAACTCGCTGTTATTTCCAGGAATATATATGTTAATCCGTTCTCGCCGTGTAGAATGTTTGCATTATAAAGTGTGTTGTTATTTATTTAGGGTTCTTGAGGATGTCAATAGAGAACCTGCGCGAGACATCACAGAGCGTTTCCTCGTCTGAAGTCGGGGTCCATGTTCACCGCCGCCCCGGAACCTGCATACTGAAGTCTCGCCGCTTGAAGAGACTGGCAGTTGGTTGAATTCGCTGGTTTGGGGCTACGCCCACCGAGCTCCCTGATCTGAGGGCAGGCAGGCAGAGTGTTAAAATGGCGCACAGCTGTCGGTGGCGGTTCCCTGCTCGGCCCGGAGGGAGCAGCAACTCGGGCACTGGGAGAAAAGCGGGCCGGATCCGGGTCACGGCTTCCCTCCGAAATGGCGCAGGAACTCATTCGACCGCGAGCGGGCTCGGGCCCGGTTTCGACGCGGCGCTGCAAGTGTCCACTGCGATCGGCAACAACCTGCAGAAATTTCGGGATGTTTTGGGCGAGTCGAGCGGCTCCAGCAGCGGGGAGGTAAGCGACACCCTCCATCGGCGCTTCTCTTTCGGCTTTCTTCGGCGGAGATCTCGCTAGGATAAGTTTTATTGAGTGAGTTATCAAGGGCTGCTGCACGGCACACTCAGCCCTCACAGTTATTTTGCTGCGCAGCAGACACATGCCTCCCTCCATCCATGTGCTGTGTTCCTCTATAACTCACCTTAGCTAGCTCGCTAATCGCCCTGATGGCTAACTGGCTGAGAAGCTTGACAGCGTATCGCAGTGGGCAGAAGTAAACAGACCCGTCTTTTAGAACGGCTGTAGGCGAGTGCACGTCTCGGGCAGGTGCATTTTAATGGCGGTTTGTGTGGCTATTAATGTACACCAAAGGAGAACTGGCCCGTTGGTGCGCATCAGTGTTTTGACAGAATAGACTTTCGTACACAGTTCTGTGTGCTAGCTGGGATGATCAGCGTTGCTGGTTATTTTACCAGGGTTTGTTGAGTTTAATACAAATCAGGCGATGAATTCACAGTGTGTGTGTGTGTGTGTGTGTGTGTGTGTGTGTGTGTGTGTAATGGCCTGAAGTGCGTAACAGACTTTATACACAACTCCAATATAAGCTAGATGAGAAAGATAACTCGGGAGCTAGCAGGAGGGCAAAAACACCACAAACACACCGAGCAGGCTAACACACTGTCACAGCCCCTGGTGTGGTCAAACCTGCACTGGTCAAACCTTTAAAACTGGACACTTACATCACGGATAGAATTATCTATGTGATGGTGGTGTTTTTTTTTCATATTAGCTAAGTAGTTAGCTTGTCTGAGGAATAAGCTTTGAACCAACTCAAAGTGACTGAGCTTGCGTTCAAAATACAGAAAGAAAGAAAGAAAGAAAGAAAGAACGCATAAACCCAGCCAGAAATGATTGTTTTAAACCATATTTTGTTATCATGAATATAGGATTAATATGCGCAGGCGTCACTGACAGCTTCTGAAACGCGTCTTCTCTGAAACCTGACAGTTTTATTTATTTATTTGTTTGTTTGTTTGTTTGTTTATTTCCATTCCTGTCGTTTCTTCCAGTAACCGAAGCGACAGAGGATTTCAGATCGTCTTGCCTGTTCTCGGAGTAAACGTGTAGTTAATAACAAAGTAACTAGCTCGTTATTAAGGGCTCATCCGGGCCCTGTGAATAGCGCGAGGATGCTAACTGGCTACACAGCTGCCATTATGTTTCTACTGGTTCCTCAGTTAGCAGCTTGTGGTCCCGAGTGCAAACAGAACACTCTTTTGACTCTTTTTATTCATTCGCGTGGGCGATATTCATGTACACAAGCTCCCAGTGCCTGACAAGATTGGATTGTAATTTGCTTCAAATATCTCTTGGAAAAATAAAGAGCCAAAAAACCCCCCCCAAAAATCGGGACTGCCTGTTTATGCTAGCGTTAGCCTGTTAGCTCGTGCTGATGATGCGCAGGAAAATGGGAGGTGGACATGTTTTTTTTTTCCCCCGTAGCACATATTGCGTAGTAACAATATGAATTCAGATAGAGAGAGAGAGAGAGAGAGAGAGAGAGAGAGAGAGAGAGAGAGAGGGATGAAAAATTGCCGATTATATTCATCAGAGATGTGGGAAGCGAGGCTGTGACGGCTCGGGGAGCGCTTACGATGAACTATTAGAGTAATGCAGTAGGAAACGCAGTTATTTGAAGAGGTAAAGGCTCCAATAACAGCGTGCCTTTGCTCGGAGCTCGTGCGTGTGGGGGGTGTGTACTGTTACGAAGCAGCTCCATCTTCCTCCTCCTCAGTGATGAAGGGCAGTGCACACTCTACATCACTCTCATAACGGAAACGTGCAGCTAGATCAACAACATGCACGATTCGGCTTCTCTTTTTTCTTTTTTTTTCCTTTTTCTTTTTTTTTTTTTGATGCACGTATTTTTGAGATTTGCATCTCAGATATCTCTGCACAAGCCGGAAAAATGAATCAGAAAATAAAACAAATCTGTGCATGCAGCTGCAGGAAAATAATCAGCAGTACACCATGAGCCATGAGTTCATTTTCCAACCCAGAGTTTGGCAAAAACACCATGAAGTGTTTTATTCCTTTTATACCACAGCAGTTTGCTAATGTTTACTTCCTTAAAACCATCTACACTCGCACATGGCATGACATATTCTCTCTCTCTCTCTCTCTCTCTCTTTCTATCTCTTATTCTCTCTCTCACCCTCACCCTCCATCTCTCTCTCTGTCTCTCTCTTACCCTCCATCTCACTCACTCACTCTCTCTCTCTCTCTCTCTCTCTCTCTCTCTCTCTCTTTCTATCTCTTATTCTCTCTCTCACCCTCACCCTCCATCTCTCTCTCTCTCTCACCCTCACCCTCCATCTCTCTCTCTGTCTCTCTCTTACCCTCCATCTCTCTCTCTCTCTCTCTCTCTCTCTCTCTCTTTCTATCTCTTATTCTCTCTCTCACCCTCACCCTCCATCTCTCTCTCTCTCTCTCTCTCTCTCACCCTCACCCTCCATCTCTCTCTCTGTCTCTCTTACCCTCCATCTCACTCTCTCTCTCTCTCTCTCTCTCTCTCTCTCTCTCTCTGTGTGTGTGTCTCTCGCTTGCTCTCCCTCTCACCTTTGACACTGGAGACTCCTTAGCTAAATATTAAATAAATCTGTGTTTGTAAAGCTCTCTTAACACTTCACACTGTACACAAAGCAGCTTTAAATATAAAATATAAAACATCTGGATGATGTTATTATTGGCCTTAGATTACACGGACCATCCGCCACAAGGTCCATGTAAATCAGTGGTTGCTATGGAAACAATGAAGAATTAGAAGGAGCTCCTTTATGGACAACACTGTAGTCAGAGCTTTATTATAGAAAATTAATCAACACCTCCTGACCAATCAGATTCAAGAATCCAACAGCATTATTTTACAGATGATTTTAATGTCAGGGAAGCTGCTGAAATGCCTAGCAACATCTCTTATTATAATGCCAGGGTTTGTATAGCCCAGAAATATCAAATAACAGGATGAATGGTTTATAAATAAACACACCCCTGTGCTCTACTTCTGTCCTGTTAATTTACTTAGCATGCCTTTAGCCAGCTGGTCTTGAATGCTAACTAAAGCAGCATTGTCACAGGTAAACAGAAGTTCCCGGGGTTTGATTTTCTGTCAGGTCAGTAGTTTTAGGTAGCTAATGTAATGATGTAATGTAGATTTCTAGTAAGGCATATTCCTACAGACTTGAGGAAGTGACTGTGTATATGCTCATGTATCACATTTACACCGTCTACAGACATGGTCCATCACATGGTGTTCTGTCCTTGCACATAAAAGATATTATACCAATTTGGCCAGTACCTAGTACTCTACTAGTTGATTAGATTTTTGTGTTGGATTTTATTTGGGATGGTTTTGTCAGTGTTTTCACACAAGCTCCTGATTCTGATAAGATCCTCAGCTGATGCATGTGGTGCAGCTGATCATCATCATCATCATCATCGTCATGTATGACCCGTCGACACGTCCGTTCAACCAGTTCAGAATTAGTTCACAACCCACTGTTGATATTTCTCAGTCAACACAGAAGCCGTGTTTATGCTCCATGATGAGTATAATTACAGCCGAATCGCACTTGCAGTCTTTTCTTAGTAATTTACCAACATATCCTGACATTTTTTTCATTTCCAGTGTCAATAATGTGCTACGCCATGTACTTTGTCTGTCACTAGTTAACAGATCCCTAACATCCATATTACTCAGTTGCTAAGCAACAGTGTTTTCATGATTTTAACAGAGTGAAAATATGTTTGAAAACACAAGTTCACAGGTTTCACTAAAGCGCTTCATACAGCTCCCTGAATTATTATTACTATTATATAAAAATTTCAACAGAACAATGTAAAATTTGTATTTTAAAAATTCTATGGATATCGCAAGAAAAGGGTTCTCTGAGCATCTCCATCTGCTCTAGACTCTGAAACTGCATCAAAGTAAAACTATAATAGGAGATTCCAGTGGAACTAGCAAAGGAGATCCCAGTGGAACTAGCAAAGGAGATCCCAATGGAACTAGAATAGGAGATCCCAGTGGAACTAGAATAGGAGATCCCAGTGGAACTAGAATAGGAGATCCCAGTGGAACTAGGAAAGGAGATCCCAGTGGAACTAGGAAAGGAGATCCCAGTGGAACTAGGAAAGGAGATCCCACTGGAACTAGGATAGGAGATCCCATTGGAACTAGGACAGGAGATCCCAATAGAACTAGAATAGATCCCAGTGTAACTAGGGCAGGAGATCCCAGTGGAACTGGAATAGATCCCAGTGGAACTAGGATAGGAGATCCCAATGGAACTAGAAAAAGGAGATCCCAGCAGAACTAAGACAGGAAATCCCAATAGAACTAGAATAAGAGATCCCAGTGGAACTAGGAAAGGAGATCCCAGTGGAACTAGGAAAGGAGATCCCAGTGGAACTAGGAAAGGAGATCCCACTGGAACTAGGATAGGAGATCCCATTGGAACTAGGACAGGAGATCCCAATAGAACTAGAATAGATCCCAGTGTAACTAGGGCAGGAGATCCCAGTGGAACTGGAATAGATCCCAGTGGAACTAGGATAGGAGATCCCAATGGAACTAGAAAAAGGAGATCCCAGCAGAACTAAGACAGGAAATCCCAATAGAACTAGAAAAAGGAGATCCCAGTGGAACTAGAAAAAGGAGATCCCAGTGGAACTAGAATAAAACATCCCAGTGGAACTAGAAAAAGGAGATCCCAGTGGAACTAGAAAAAGGAGATCCCAGTGGAACTAGAAAAAGGAGATCCCAGTGGAACTAGAAAAAGGAGATCCCAGTGGAACTAGAAAAAGGAGATCCCAGTGGAACTAGAAAAAGGAGATCCCAGTGGAACTAGAAAAAGGAGATCCCAGTGGAACTAGAAAAAGGAGATCCCAGTGGAACTAGAAAAAGAGATCCCAGTGGAACTAGGACAGGAGAACCCAGTGGAACTAGAAAAAGAGATCCCAGTGGAACTAGGACAGGAGAACCCAGTGGAACTAGGAAAAGAGATCCCAGTGGAACTAGGAAAAGAGATCCCAGTGGAACTAGGACGGGAGATCCCAGTGGAACTAGGACGGGAGATCCCAGTGGAACTAGAAAGGGAGATCCCAGTGGAACTAGAAAAGGAGATCCCAGTGGAACTAGAAAAGGAGATCCCAGTGGAACTAGGACAGGAGATCCCAGTGGAACTAGGACAGGAGATCCCAGTGGAACAAGGACAGGAGATCCCAGTGGAACAAGGACAGGAGATCCCAGTGGAACTATAATAGGAGATTCCAGTGGAACTAGGAAAGGAGATCCCAGTGGAACTAGGAAAGGAGATCCCAGTGGAACTAGAATAGGAGATCCCAGTGGAACTAGAATAGGAGATCCCAGTGGAACTAGAATAGGAGATCCCAGTGGAACTAGGAAAGGAGATCCCAGTGGAACTAGGAAAGGAGATCCCAGTGGAACTTTAATAGGAGATCCCAGTGTAACTAGGAAAGGAGATCCCACTGGAACTAGGATAGGAGATCCCATTGGAACTAGGACAGGAGATCCCAATAGAACTAGAATAGATCCCAGTGTAACTAGGGCAGGAGATCCCAGTGGAACTGGAATAGATCCCAGTGGAACTAGGATAGGAGATCCCAATGGAACTAGAAAAAGGAGATCCCAGCAGAACTAAGACAGGAGATCCCAATAGAACTAGAATAAGAGATCCCAGTGGAACTAGAATAAGAGATCCCAGTGGAACTAGAATAAGAGATCCCAGTGGAACTAGAAAAAGGAGATCCCAGTGGAACTAGAAAAAGGAGATCCCAGTGGAACTAGAAAAAGGAGATCCCAGTGGAACTAGAAAAAGGAGATCCCAGTGGAACTAGAAAAAGGAGATCCCAGTGGAACTAGAAAAAGGAGATCCCAGTGGAACTAGAAAAAGGAGATCCCAGTGGAACTAGAAAAAGGAGATCCCAGTGGAACTAGAAAAAGGAGATCCCAGTGGAACTAGAAAAAGAGATCCCAGTGGAACTAAGACAGGAGAACCCAGTGGAACTAGGAAAAGAGATCCCAGTGGAACTAGGAAAGGAGATCCCAGTGGAACTAGGACGGGAGATCCCAGTGGAACTAGGACGGGAGATCCCAGTGGAACTAGAAAAGGAGATCCCAGTGGAACTAGGACAGGAGATCCCAGTGGAACTAGGACAGGAGATCCCAGTGGAACAAGGACAGGAGATCCCAGTGGAACAAGGACAGGAGATCCCAGTGGAACTAGAAAAAGAGATCCCAGTGGAACTAGGACAGGAGATCCCAGTGGAACTAGAAAAAGAGATCCCAGTGGAACTAGAAAAAGAGATCCCAGTGGAACTAGAAAAAGAGATCCCAGTGGAACTAGGACAGGAGATCCCAGTGGAACAAGCACAGGAGATCCCAGTGGAACAAGGACAGGAGATCCCAGTGGAACAAGAATAGGAGATCCCAGTGGAACTAGAATAGGAGATCCCAGTGGAACTAGAATAGGAGATCCCAGTGGAACTAGAATAGGAGATCCCAGTGGAACAAGGACAGGAGATCCCAGTGGAACTAGGACAGGAGATCCCAGTGGAACTAGAATAGGAGATCCCAGTGAAAATAGGAAAGGAGATCCCAGCAGAACTAGAGTAGGAGATCCCAGCAGAACTAGAGTAGGAGATCCCAGTGGAATTTGTGGCGTATTGCAGTTTCATCCACAGTGTTGTGGTTTCATTCAGAGAGTGATGTGCCTGGCCAGGATTGTTCAGGATCATCACGGCCTGCTGAGCGCACACAGCAGCTTGAAGCCAGCAGAAACAGAAGGACACACAGCCCCTAATTTATATTCTGCTTTTTGTGTCTTGATGGGAAAACATTTCAACTTTTCATAAACAGAAGAGTGACCGTTCTCCTAAACTCAAAATGTCCTTCTGGTCCTTTTGAATAGCTGCTTCTGATTAAAATTGTTCAGAAGTCACCATTTTCAGCCACATGTTCAACTTTAAAGCAGTATGTTGTCGCGAGGGCAGTAATGGCTTTACACTTTGACTGTTTACACATCAGAAAGATTTTGTGATTTTCTTTTTTTTTTTTAAAGAGCCAACATTTTGGCTTGCTTCTTCGTTTCCAGACTGAGCATTGCTTCCCAGAGTAGAATGTAGATCACTATCAAGGCCTTGTACAAAAGTCTGCTTGAATAGATACAACAAACGAACGCTCTGCTCCACTGGTTTTAAACGAATGGTGTAGCTTTATGCAGAGGGAAGAGGTCCAGCAGGTGTTTGGCCTATTTGTGTGGAGAGGGTCTGTCTCCCCCAGACATCGTGTGGCTCATAGCAGGAAGCTTTGTGTCTGCTTTTATTCCAGCCTTTAAGAAATGCAGGAGACTGAAAGAGCACAGGCGTGGATATCAAAGGGTGAAGAGCACGCCCTCGTCCTCCCCCGGGGACGGCACTGGGACACATGCGCTCCCGTCCATGGATTTATTCCCCTTTTTTTTCCTTTTAGGCAGGCGGTCAGAGGAGTTTAACTCGACCGTTTGTAGTTTGTAGGGTGGGGGTCAGCCATTTGAGCGGATAGAGTGCTAGTCCCACGTTACACCTAGCATGTGGCATGGCTTTGTTTGTTTTTTGTTTGATTGTTTGTTTTTTTTTCTTCCTGTAAATGACACTTCTCTTTTATGCCACATCTTTCCAGTAGTATTGTAGATGTTATGTGCTGGGACATGCTGCCTGTGCACACTCATGGGCAGTGAGAAGCAGAGTGCATGCATTTCAGTTTCAGAATGCAAAGGGAAATTTCTCCACATACCTTTTTGAAGTTTTTCGAAAGTGTAAGATTAATTGAAATTAAAGTTCCCCTTTAGGAATTCCCCTTCTTTTATAGCGTTATGTTGGGGGCGGTGAAAGTTACTTGCTCTGTGCTCTTTCCATTCACACCTTTATCTTCCGAGCAGTACAGCATCATGAGATTACAAGAGTCTGTGCTTCCTAATAATATATTATGGTTATTTACAGTGGTGGTCAGTTGTATAAATTCACCAGGGTTTGTTTTCTTTGTCAAGAATCTGATCCAAAAGCTTTTTATCAAAACTCTATGAAACATTTGACATTATCTGTAGGTTCCGTATATTCTGTCAGATATCCAGGGATTTAATGTAAAAGTGGTTTAAAGTTAAACATGGGTCATGTTATTTGCTGTAGGCCTGTGCAGTGATTATAGGGGGTTTTTATAGGTTTAGTATCATTGGTCACACACACTAGTATAATTATGCCCTATTTTCAGGAGCACAGCTTCCGTGCACTTCTCAGTTTAAGCCTCGTTCTTAACTTAACTGCCATGTTGAACTTTCCGGGGTTTGTGACCATCTGCTCAGGACGGGATACATCACGACCCTGTATAAACAAATAGCCTGCTTGTTAACCTTTTGTTAACTAAAAGGCTGACAGATGGTCCAAAAGTTACACGTGTGAATGAGGAGCGTCACGTGATCAGTTGAAGCAGAGCAGAACCGTCAGAAATTTCATCAGGATTTTTATTACTCAGCTTTTAATGGAGAATAAAAATCAAACTCCGTTCTAGTTTGAACAGTTTTGGATCAGTGTACGGAATGATAATTCTATCTTTACGAAATCTAATGGACAATGAGCTTTAATCGAAGCAAAGAGAAGCTTATGCAGTTAGCAATTTATTTTTGGGCTTTTTCTCTTATTTAGAATAATGCTTAGTGTGTCACGTATGGACTGATTGTAATAAGCATTTTTTCTTCATCATGCAGAGTAACCGGCCCATACTAATGGCTAGTTTTTAGCTTTAAAACCTTTGAGATATATTTCTGTTCTCTGGTTTGAATTTGGGTAGCTCAGCAGGACTTAAACCCATCAGAAATGCTAAAATGTGACAAAAGAAAATAGTTTTTCGTTAGTGTTCACTGGACTGTGTGAATCATGAATAACTTTTAAGTAAAAAACGCAGGCAGTGCAGGAAGATCTTTGTCTTGTCGTGCTGCCTCATTCACAGAGCTGAAAGTCGAGCACATGTCCCATCATTCACTCTAACAAACAGATTAAATGTTGAAAAGCCATGTCCACGGTGGTGTAGTGAGTAAATTACACTGTGAGAGTAATGGCATTGCCTACATCAACAAACATAAACAAAAACCAGACACTGAATCGCTACTGAGGGGAATGATTACGGTCAGACATGAAGATTACAGAGAAAATAGAAACAAACACATATCCAGTATGACGGCTGTGTAGTAACAGATTTCCCTCGGCCATTTTTTCTTTAAGGTAATTATTCCAGAAAGAAGTGAATATGGCTCAGACTCTTTGTAAAGGTTCAGTTAAAGTTCAGCTGAACTCCACATAAAACCCCTTTTTGTCCACTTTTGTCCGTGAGCCAGCAATATTGATGTTGCAAGTGAAAGGAAAACAAGTTTGTTTCTCGTGTTTATTAAAGAATTGCCTCAGTGAATACAGTCCTGCTCACTCCCATCCCTTACTAATCACTGCCTCATCCATCTTCTGTTAAAATGCTTAAATATAAGGTAAATAATTAGTGTATTCAGAGTTGATTTACTTGTACAAATTGAGGATTTAATACCAAAATAGTGATCATCAGTATACAGGTTTTGGACATGTGTTACTGTTGACTGTTGTTCTGTTGACTGATGAGTCAGAACTGTTGGGAAAACTGGTCATTTTAGATCAAACATTCCACAATAAGAATATCACACCAACGCTGGTGGTTCTGGTGGTGCAGGTGGTGGTGGTGCTGGTGCTGGTAGTTGTGGTGGTGGTGTTGGTAGTGGTGGTGCTGGTACTGGTGGTGGGGGTGGTGCTGGTACTGGTGGTGGGGGTGGTGCTGGTACTGGTGGTGCTGGTAGTAGTGCTGGTAGTGATGGTGCTGGTAGTGGTGGTAGGGGTGGTGCTGGTAGTTGTGGTGGTGGTGGTGGTAGTGGTGGTGCTGGTAGTGGTGGGGGGGGTGGTGCTGGTAGTGGTGGTGGGGGTGGTGCTGGTACTGGTGGTGGTGGTGGTGGTGCTGGTACTGGTGGTGCTGGTAGTGATGGTGCTGGTAGTAGTGCTGGTAGTGATGGTGCTGGTAGTAGTGCTGGTAGTGGTGGTGCTGATTAGTAGTGGTGGTAGTGGTGGTGGTGTTGGTGCTAGTAGTAGTGGTGCTGATTAGTAGTGGTGGTGGTGGTGTTGGTGCTGATAGTAGTGCAGGTAGTGGTGATGCTGGTAGTGCCGATGGTGGTGTTGGTGCTGGTAGTGGTGGTGCTGATAGTAGTGGTGGTGGTGTTAGTGCTTCTGCTGGTTGGTGGTGCTGGTGCTCGTGGTGGTGGTGGTGGTATTGTGATGGTGTGGGAATCTTTGCTTGTTGCCTGGAATTCTGCTCCTTACCACAAAATCCTGAGAGAGAATATCTGATCATCAGCGTGTGATGGCCAAGCGCACACAGAGTGGAGTTACGCAGCAAGACAGTGATCTGAAGCACAAGAGCAAGTTCATCTCTGAATGGCTCAAAAGAATAAAGTTAAGGCTCTGCAAAAAGCTTCGACTTTGAAATCTCTGAACCCTGTTGAGATTCTGTGGCGTGACCTTAAACAGGCTTTTCATGCTGTCCAACATAGCTGAATAAAGCAACTCTGTACAGAAGAGAAGAATTAATTTACTCCACCACAGTGTGGAAGACTGATCTCCAGTTATTAGTATAATATATTATTATATCTTTAGTTATCTTTGCAGAAGCATTTCTTTGCAGTTGTTGTGGCTCAAAGTGGCATAACCTGCTATTAGCACTGTGCTCTAATGAAATTGGAAGTCAGGAAACTCAATTAGCATCTCTGTGTTCAAAGTGTAAGGTGGGGAAAACCCATGGTTCATTTTTTGTTAGCAACAAGCTAAACTGTAATCAGTGATGTGTTTCCACTCAAAGCAGTGACCTGTATATTCAGAGTTATAGCTTTAACTCACCATTATATCTGTGTTTATTGACCTAAAGCAGATGTTTTATATACAGCATCACTCATGTAGAGGCCAGAGGTGCTGCTTTGTTTACAGCTGGTTCTGAGGGCAGCCATGTGGATCTAACGTCACTTGTTGAACTGAGGGTTCGAGGAGATGAGTTTCCGAGTAGGAACTCTGAGTTCAGGGGCATTTTACCTTGACGGAGGTTTAGAAGTCAAAGTCGAAGAAACCACATTTTGTTTGCAGATCTGAAAGTTATGATAAATGTGCAGAAATAGTGGAAATCATGAGGTGGTAAATATGGCACTGTACAAAGTTCTGTAATCTTTTATCATTAATCTATTTGTGGATTTTATTACATTTTTCTGAATAGCCTTCTTTTTGTGTATCTAATTTTTGGTATTTGCAAATTTATGCAACATAAATATCCCTATATTCACGGTTCATGTGCATGCTGGTAGGTGTGTGGGCAGGCCCTGAAAGATCTGAAAGGCTAGCAGGGTGATTGCTTAGCGTGTACTCTGACCCGTTTGCTACAGTGTCCCTTCCCGTACACATGAAGCAGGTGTCTGCATGTTAGCCATGCTTGGTGACACTTTATTGTGTCCAGCACCTCCGAGCTTGTCCATTTCATTCCGTGGACACTGATTCAGCAGCTTGGCCTGCAGTAAAGAGGCAGGAAGTCGGAGCGTGCAAGCAGTTTAGCTTTTCACAAGCTGCTTTATCTCGGCAGCTGCGGCTGCTGTTCACACTGGTGATGCTCTCGTCATTGTCTCCTTCTTCTCCTCTCCTCGGGTGTTGTTTACATCTTGCGTTGTGTGACATGTACTGTGTGTCCTGAGAGAGAGTGAGAAAGTGAACCTGCAAGGCAGAGCTGCACTGTCATTTAGAGCAACTCATGCTGTCATAATGACTCAGAGCTGCAGCACTACGCTGCAATCCTGCTGTAAACACTACACTACTAAACACTAATAAACACCGCAATACTATCAGTACTATTCAGATCATTGCTGATAACTAGGATTGAGAAAAAGTTTACTATTAATGATGTAAGAAATACATACTAATCATTTTCCAGATTGTTGTGGCTGAAGATAGACATTTTGCATTGTCACTTCATCATATCTGCATGTTAATATGCATCTTCCTAACATTTATTTCTCAATTATTATGACATATTAACACCGCCTATGGGGCTGCTGTGCTCATGGGAGTGTTCTAGTGTTCATAGTCCTGTGCATGGAGATCATTTTGGAAAGACTAGCTTAAAATGCGAATACACTGTTTTTCCTTAATGTTTATATGCCATGTGATTTGAGGTTGTAGCTCACATAGACAGTATTCAGCCCATTTGCACCAAATGCTGGCCTCTCATTGTGTGGTTCAGCACATCAGGAAACAGCTGTCTCACTCAGGTCCTGGCTAGATGCTATGGGTATCCAGAAGAAAAAAAAAATTTAACAGCTTTGCTGCAACTACTACTGAACATACAGCCTTGACTGCTGATCTAGAGCTAGTTAGCCCAAAGCTTTAGCAGTTTAAAAGAACTGGAACCGATTAACAACAGATCTCTTTATTTATTTATTCTGTGACCTTTCCTTTGAATGACATCCTCGACTTTTCTGCTGTAGCAAAAGGTGTGGTTTCCCAAATGGATGACCGTTGGGAGAAGCCCTAAACATTTGTTTTTCAGCATCTCTGGCCACGGCAGAGCAGAGTTCACACAGTCAAAACCTCCTTAGGTTATCCTTAATATCCTTAATGTTTGATTAGTTTTGGTGTATTACCTGAACTCACAGCCATGAGGATATGCACCAGAAAGTCCTCATCCTCATCTACATACCTCCTCTTTGACATACCTCATATGGCTAAGTATATGTGAACCTTAGTATTTAGCATTACATTCCAACACCACGGGCATTAATATTGTACAAGAGGTTGTGCAGGGATGCTGGGCGAGGAAGGCACATCATCTCAAAAAGTCTTCCTTGGGGTTGAGTTGCAGGCCACGTGATGTTTTCCACTCCAGTCTTGACAACCTCAGGTCTTCATGGATCTCACTTGTTTACAGGGGCATTATGCTGGAACAGTTTTGTGCCTCTTAGTTCCACTAATGAGAATGTTGTATTGTTGTATGGCTACAACATTCTTTAGCAGAGGTGTCCAGGAAGTGTGCAGGATTTCTGGATAAGACTGGACAACAATTTTGTGCTTTTGACGTTGTGGCAGCACATCGGGGTGTGCTGCATATGGCTGTGATGGTTAGGCGTCCGCATACTTCTGCTCATATGATGTGTTTACATGCGCTCTCTTTACTCTCTGAGCCTAATGGAGCTAACCAGACCTGGAAGATGGTTGCGTATTTTCTGTTCTTTTGCTATTTTTATTTATTTGTTGTTGTAATCATCTTTGATTTAATCATCTCTACCTTTCTGATCTCTGTAGTACGAGAATGTTCCCATCACTGTTCTTATAAGTAGAACCAAGCTGTGGCTACCTGAAAGATACGCACCTCTCACCTTAAACCGGTTTGAACACATTGAGAACATGATGTGACCACATGATTTATCCCAAGTGTGCCAAGTGAACAATAATATGGTGCATTATGGGTTACAGGGAACATTTTATTGAGCCAGAGAACATGGTGGTAACAGTAGATGAAGATAATGATGATGATTAAATTTTTAATTAAATTTCTAATGGTTGCCAAAGGTTTGTTTACTGTATTGCTGTATTTTTATTTTTTGGAGATTCGGCTTCAGTTCAGAAAAGGTTTCAGCTCTATTAGCGTTAAGCAGATGAACCTGATTAAACCGTTACACAGATAATGGAAACTTATCATGTTGGGTACTATTGATGACAAACTGTAGAGCATTTAGTTCTTGCATAAACCACATGAGGTAAGCCACATCAATCAAACAAACACTGTTTGCCATTCTGGTTTGAAATAAACAAAATGTTTGTATTTGATAAATAACTGCTCATTATTTAAAGCCTACCGAGAACTGTACACACGTGTGGACCTTAGTGGAACAGGCACAGTGAGTTCAAAAATAAAGGGAATTATGACCTACCTAAACTGTTGTGACAGAATTAGATCAGAAGATCTATATATGGCTTTAGTAATAAGTCTTCCTCCTGGCCTCCCTTGAGGTGGATGAGAGGCAGGCTGCAAAACACTGTGTAGGCCTGTAGCACTGTTAGATGCACTCACTTTGTTTGTCCAGCGTACCCTACAGGATAAATCTGGACCTGCTGTGGACCAACCTGTCTCTCGTAGCAGGCATCTGGATAATTACAAGCACGTTAACACAGCAGTTAATATTTTTAAACATGTATGTCCAGTCATATCGAGCATTAAAACCGATTTAATTCTTTTTTTGTTAGCACTTGATGCATTTATTTAAAAATTCAATGAATAAATATTTAAAAGAAACAGACTAATAAATAAATAAATAAACAAACAAATAAATAAATAAATAAATAAAATTGCATCCTTATCTTAAAATTATTAAAAAAACATTTTTCTGTTTATGTGTTTAAAATACACAACAGAGAAAAATGTGAATAATGACTAAGTAAGCATATGTTTAATATTATTTTAAATGAATAAATAACCGACATCATGCATTTACATAAACAGGGTGGACAAATGAAAGATTCTGTGTGCTGCCCAGTCACATGTTTTTGTTGCCTGGAAACCAGTGACCAGATTCTCTGGCATGTTTGAGCTTCATTCCTATGTATATTTCTCAGAATTCCACATCAGCTGATTGAATCTCCATGTTTATTTTTTTATAGGAGGATGCATTTGAAGGTTTTGATACAGTTATTGAAAATGGAAGAGTACATAGTCCTGGGTGGACCCCAACAGGTGAGGCATCATGAACATATATCTTTAGCCATATATACTGTACATCTTACCATTTACTACAGCCATATTTAACACACAAACTCTGTTTCCATTTTCATAAGCTGACCTGTGCTTTTCTGATCTTTTTCAATTTGCCACAAAGGCCTTCATCTCCAGTGAGAAATGTATTTCAGTTTCTAAGTCTTGTATTTTGTTTCTCAGCTAAATTGTCACAAGAGAAGAAGCCAAGAGGCCGTCCCCCAAGATGTTTGCAGCAATTGGCTACACGTGTTGAACCTCATCCTCAGTCTGTCATCACAACTCCACCCACAGAGAAGATAAAGCGGCCACCAGGTAGACCTCCTGGATTTGGGACAAAAAAAAGAGGCCGTCCTCCTGCATCTGGTAACCAGAGAACATGGCTGCAAGGTGGCAAAGCGTTACCTGGTGAAAGCAGGGATGCTGGACTGGAGCACAGCTGTAGTCCAGCGCTTCGCAAGGACATTGTGGAAGATGACAAGGAAAGAAAGGCCGCGAAGAGAATTCCTCTCGGATCCGTGCAGCAGCAGGAATCTGAGGACAAGTTAACAAAAGTTGGCCGTGATTCGAAGGTGACCAAAATGAAGCGGATGCGGGATGTCAAAGTGAAGCCTGGACTTTTGAAGGGTCTCCCAGTTCCCTTTGTGCCAAGACGGGGGCGTGGCAGACCTCCCTCTGCCGAACGCCTCAAGGCTGAGATTGCTGCTGCTTCACTGGCCCTAGAGTCTGGCACTGCCAAACATATGTCCTTCGGTCATCGCCTAGAAGAGGATACAGATCCCCGTTCTACACAGCATCTCAAGCTCAGGGCCTCTCATTCTGCTGATGAACACACTACCCCCGATTCCCCAGGTTCTGAATCGGTCGTCAATCCAACGACACCTTCAAAACATGGAAGTCGTTTGGGTTTACGGCAAAGTCCTCGCCATATCAAGCCTGTGCGCACTGTTCCTATTGCAAAGCAGTTACTGCAGCGGGCTAAAAAAGGGGCACGCAAAAAGAAACTGGAAGCAGCGGGTACTCAGGGACCGGCAGCTATTGAGTCTGGTAATCGGAAGAGAACAAGAACGCAGCTGAAAAACATTCGTCAGTTCATAATGCCCGTGGTGAGTACAGTGTCCTTGCGGATTATTAAAACCCCTAAGCGCTTCATTGAAGATGAGTTTAGTGCCCCTCCCCCTCACATGAAAATTCCACGCTTAGACCCCACAGTGCCCGCTCCGGTCACCCATCCCTCAACAACATCCTCCACAATCGTTTCCACTGCTCCAAGTAACACTGGAACCGTGGCTGTCTCTGGGGCAGGACCTCCTGTCGATACCTTTCCTCCCCCTCCACCCCCTGCACCCCCTGCCAGTGCCACTGTTGCGACAGGAAGTCTCCTCAGTAACAATAGCTGCAACAGTAATGGGCGCTTCAGCAGCAGTGCAGCATCTTGTGGCTCCAGTGCAGTGTCACAACATTCCTTCCAGCTCTCCTCGGGAGAGTCTTCACGCTCCAGCAGCCCCAGTCTAGATGACTCCTCTTGTGACTCGCAGATTTCAGATGGTACCCAGGTGCTCTCAGAGGAGCCTGACCATTCCCCTTCCTCTCAGGGAGAGAGGGAGGCCAGTCTGCACCATTCCCCACGTCCACTGTCCCCACCGTCTGAGCCTGAGACAGAGCACATGGAGTTAATGGAGCCAAACAGGCGAGGAAGAAGAGGTCAGGGACTAAGGAGAGGCAACTTGTCACGTGGTCGGAGCAATCTGATCAGCAATAGGAAAAGAGCCATCGTCAGCCCTGCCACAGGTGTAATGATGTCCTCTTCTCAGGCAGGTTCCCAGCAGGCCTCTTCTACTGCTTCTTCATCATCTTCGCCACCACCACCTCCTCTTCTTACTCCACCTCAGCCTCCTCAGTCAGCCTCATCCAGTGTGTCTGCCATTACCGAACACCACCCTCACTCTCCATGGATTATGCCTCATCCCATTGCCCCTTTCCTGCCTGCTCCTCCGATAATCACTGGTTCTCATGACAAACGCCGTGCCATATTGCGGGAGCCCACATTTCGCTGGACATCGTTGTCACGCATAGAGCAGCAATACTTCTCTTCTGCCAAGTATGCAAAAGAGGGCCTTATTCGTAAGCCTATATTCGATAACTTCCGCCCTCCACCACTTACGGCTGAAGATGTGGGACTGATGCCTCCTGGACCTGGCGGAGGTGGAGTGGCACCAGGAGGGTTCCCTGCACCAGGCGGTACATCTGGAACAGGTACTAGGATGTTTTCTCCTCTGCATCATCATCATCACCAGCATCCCTCATCTCGTTTTGAGACTCCACTCCATAAACGCAGCCCACTGCTCCGTGCCCCTCGCTTTACTCCCAGTGCTGCACACTCCCGTATTTTTGAGTCAGTCACCCTGCCATCTTCCTCGGGAAGCAGCCCTAGCTCTCAGTCTCCTCTCCAGTCCGCACCACCATCGAACAGGCTGCCTCGATGCAGGAGGAGAAGAATGTTTGGGCATTCCCGCATACAATCCAGATCACCCTCACACTCCATGACCACCAGGAGCAGTCAGTCAGGAGCCCAGGCTGGAAAGAGCTCTGCTGAACTCTCTGCACTAACTAGCTCTGTTCCTACTAGTGTGACGGGCAATTCCAGCCCTTTACCTGGGATTGCAGTCAGTCCAGTTGCTCCAAGTGCCTTACCTCAAGCCCCTTTTAATACATTCTCATCAAGTTCACTTGGCCCCAATAGTCATAGAGCCTCTGATGTTCGAAGAATGGACGTGGGCCTCGGTGGTGGTGTGAGTTCTGCCTCTTCCTCATCACAGCTCTTCCCTCGTTTTGCTTCCAGTCCCCAAGGTTCAAGTGGGGGCACTGGAAAAGGAGGGAGAGAGAGGAGTGTTTCAACTTCACGAGATACCCTTTCAAAGGAGAAAGATAGAGAGACCGAGAGAAGTAGAGACCGTGGAAAGGAAAATAAAAAAGAAGCCAAAAAAGACTGGGAAAAAAGAGGGAAGAGCCTTGCTACAGATAGCCCTACTAATTACACTGCAGGCCTTTTTGCTGTGGATGGCAAGGAGGTAGAGGAAACGTTCAGCCATAAAAAGACTCCTGGGCAAAAGAAATCTGTTTCAGTCGACTCTGGTGCAGAGACCCCACCAGCTGACACAAACGTAATCCAACCCACAAGGGAGCCATTATCTAAAGGACGTGTGTCCAAAAAAGGCAGATTGCCAGAAAAAGGTATGGAGGCTGATGAGATGGAGAAGAACAAAGAGAGGTCTACTGCACCTGTCCCACCTATTCATTCCAGAAAACTCCCCTCTACACCATCCATAGGTCCCGTGATCAACTTAGAAAAACAGCCAGCCACAGACATGAGTATGGCTGACCTCCTGGAAAAGGCTAAAAAACAGCTCTTGGATATAGAAAAGAGCAAGTCCTTGAAACCAGTGGATCAGCCTAAAGTGCAGGTTGGTGTTCAAGAATGTTGTTCATTTTATTTTCGTGTGTGCTTTACATTAACCCTGTCTACAAGCTGACCCTAACTAGCTACAAAATATGAATGTAAAATATTAGCTGTTAGCTAGCTATTGACAGAAAATATATATTTTTAGCTTGCTTACATCATTTGCTACACATTTAACTTGCTTACTAGTGAAATTTGATCTGTGATTAATGTTGTCATATTGCCTACAAAAAAAATCCAAACCATCAGGCATACTCTCACTGTCTACTTGACAAGGAAGACCTGTACTCTTTTTCATTTATAGATAACCAGGCATAAAATTACACAGAAACAGGTCAAGAGCTTCAGTTAACCTCATGTGAAAGTGTATAACAAAGGCAGTTTAGTTTTAGTTTGGAGGTGTTTGTGTGATCTACCTGTTTCCACATACCAGTCTCCAAACTTTGTATTTGTTAAAAACAAAACAAAACTAGACCAGCATAAAAGCCCCACAAAACCCACCAAGTACTTATTCATCTTTTTGACTTTTCACTTTGACTGTGTGACTCCATTCTTTTAAACAGAACAAATGCTTCTGGCTCATTGAGGTTTTTGAAATCTGGCAACCGTGTACTTGATCTGTCCGGTTTGTAAATTATGGTAGCTCACTTAGCTTTTTTCACCTTTAAAGCAATAATTGTTTACACAGATATTGACTCAATTAAATGCGCCAAATTAAATATTGTGTGTTTAGGAAGATTTAACAACACGCACATTTTTAGCACCAAAAACCGTGATTACTGTTCAGTTACAATTATGCAATAAATTAACTTAGTAAAAATAATTGCTTTCATAGGGTCAAGAAAGCGATTCTTCTGAAGCGTCAGTCCGTGGTCCACGGATCAAGCACGTGTGCCGTCGTGCCGCAGTAGCATTGGGTCGCAATCGTGCTGTGTTCCCAGATGATATGCCCACCCTTAGTGCCTTGCCATGGGAGGAGAGAGAAAAGATCCTGTCTTCCATGGGAAATGATGGTGAGCATTAGTATCACTGTCTTAGTTTTAAGACATTGTGTTATATGTTAATAATTTTACATTTTATTCATTCTGATTTTTCTGCAGATAAATCTTCAGTGGCAGGTTCAGAAGAGGCAGAGCCTTCTTCCCCTCCCATAAAACCAGTAACAAGACACAAAACTGTCCAGGAAGCCACACCCAGAAAGGGTCGGCGCTCACGGCGCTGTGGGCAGTGTCCTGGCTGTCAAGTCCCAGAGGACTGCGGGCATTGCGCCAACTGTCTGGATAAGCCCAAGTTCGGGGGACGCAACATTAAAAAACAATGCTGCAAGTAAGCATGAGCTTCAGAGCGTGTCTTCAGAGTCATGTCTCCCTAAATTCAAATCAAAAGAATATTGAACAGCATATGCCTTATCATAAGAAATAACATTTTTCTGACATTTTGTGGCTAGCATCAATATTGAACTCTTTAAAGATATTAAACGTTAAGAGCTGTTTACAAGGCTTTGTTTGACGGTGAAGTGTAGAAAACCATTAATTGCTGTTGTAGTTTGCAATATTGAAGGGTTGATTTTTATTTAACCTTGAGCATTTTATTTCACCTTGCATGGCTTGAGTGCTTCAGATGTGTTTAAAACAGAAATTAAACTGTCCATTGTCACAGGGAGAGGAAGTGCCAGAACTTGCAGTGGATGCCATCAAAAATGTTTCTTCAGAAGCAAGCAAAAGGTCAGTGTACCACTCCCTCTTCAAGCCTGCAGAGTTTAAGGAACATTGACATTTTTCCCCCCATGTACACATTGCATTTTTCTTTTTTAGGTAAAAAAGATAGGAAGAAAAACAAAGTGCCAGAAAAAAAGGAATCCCATCACTCTGTCAGATCTCAATGTCCTGAGGTACACCTCAAATCAACCCCAGTTCCCTCAAAGGATGACCCTCCGGTGAAGAAAAGTGACACTCCACCCCCAGTAGAGGAAGAGCACACACAAAAACAGCAGCCACCATCCCCACCACCACCCAGCTCTTCCCCAAACGGTGATCCCCCTTTAATTCCCAGCCCAGAGGACACAAGACCACCTTCAGCTACTAGTTCTGCCTATAAGAAGGACCGAAAGCTGTCAAGCCCTTTATCCAGGTCTCCACACACCACTGCATCTAGCCAACCACCAGAACCATCTCAAGAGATCATGCAAACCCAGACTCCAGCAAAAAAGGAAGGATCCGCAAAGTCGCCATCTAATGAACCCAAAAAGAAGCCACAGCAGCATACTCAACCTTCATCTGTTGCATCCTCTGGTAGTTACTGTTATCCTCACCATCACCCTCATTATCCTCATGCTTTTTGTGTGCCTTGGATGTTGTATTTGAATACACATGGATCTTTTTTTCCCCTCTTTCTCTCTCTCTCTCTTTATTTATTTATTTATTTATTTATTTAATTTCAGCTTCTGAAGCAAAGCAAATAAAAAAGCAGGCTGTTCATTGTGGTACTCCACCAAAGCCAAAACCAAAGGAGAAGGTGAGAGCTTCTTGCTAAGTCATTTTTTTTTGTTTGTTTGTTTTCTCGTTTTTTTTACACTACTTGGCTCAGACTTTGACCACCCACCTGAATTGTTGTTTACAGGAGAAACAGATGGTCACCAAACCTGACCGCAGTACTTTAAACTTCCTGAGCACTCCCTCGACTGGGGGCACTGCCAAGCAGAAAGCACCCTCCGACGGAGTGCATCGAATCAGAGTGGATTTTAAAGAGGACTTTGACATTGAGAAGGTGTGGGAAATGGGTGGGCTCAGCATCCTCACCTCTGTGCCAATTGCCCCACAAGTGGTCTGCTTTCTCTGTGCCAGCAGTGGCAATGTGGAGGTAAGGAAGTCTCGGGCACTACGTAGCTCTGTATTCGCCTCGGTTCAGATAATGGAAAAAAATACACCTCCCTTTTTGTGAGATTAGGTTACAGGCTTGCTCTGCAAACCCTGTCCTCTGTTTTTAGACACTGAATTATACAACAATGTTCTCACACTATCTGTGTGGCCTTTCCACAGTTTGTCTTCTGCCAGGTATGCTGTGAGCCTTTCCATATCTTTTGCTTGGGGGAGACCGAACGCCCCTTGAATGAAGAGTGGGAGAACTGGTGCTGCCGCCGGTGCCGGTTCTGTCATGTCTGTGGCCGTCAGCACCAGAAGACTAAAGTAAGATTTTTTTTGCGTACTGTTAGAATCAAAGCACTGCATCAATATGATACTCAGAACTATAAAGTAATGGTGTTGCATCTAGCGTTTGGATTATTATGAGATTATGAAAATTTGTAAAACCAAGTGAAAGGTATGACTGCGTAAAAGGTTTGCTGATATTATACTGCTGCTGCTAATGTACAGGTGATTTGACCGATTCATATTCACTAAACAACGCTGTGGAAAAAATGAAGTACCCAGTATTCAGCATTTTTTGCTTTAATTATGGAAAAAAAAAAATGTGCGTCAATGAATTAGACATGTCTAAAACTCGCATCATCTCATTTACACACGTGCAGTAGTCACACCACCACCACTTCCACCGCAATGAATGATGAGCAGGTCTAAAGTAACACTTAACAGGGTCAAAAATACCTGCCGTGTAGTTTTTCAAAGCTGATGCTAGTGTTTTATTGTTGCACAATGATACTCATTCAAACAAAAACAAGTACCAGTATTTTATTTCGGGAGTTGATGTGCACTTGCTCGTTTTAAAACTGTAAATTTGTGAAAGCAGATGCAAGCACAAGCTGTAACCTGGGGCAGCAATCAGACAGCACTCCTGTGCTCTGTTTTATACAGTATAAACCTGTATTAGTTTCGAAACTGAGCCATTGGTTTTCTTCCTTTATCACACAGGAGCTGCTGGAGTGTGACAAGTGCCGAAACAGCTTTCACCCTGAGTGCCTGGGACCCAACCATCCTACAAGACCCACCAAGAGAAGAATCTGGGTATTACACACACTCATTTCCTGATTATTCTCTTTCCACGTTTCAAATACTATGCTGTTTTGATTGTAGTCATTTATTGACATTAACATCCTCCACAGATTTGTACCCAGTGTGTTCGCTGTAAAAGTTGTGGGGCCACCAAACCAGGAAAGACTTGGGATGCCCAGTGGTCACATGACTTCTCTTTGTGTCATGACTGTGCCAAACGTTTTGCTAAGGGTGGGTGTTTATCACACGGATAGATGTTTTGTTTATGTAGAAACATAATCGTGTTCTAATATCTGTAATATGTGTGTGTAGGAAACTTCTGCCCTCTCTGTAACAAGTGCTATGATGATGATTATGAAAATAAGATGATGCAGTGTGGAAAGTGTGATCACTGGGTTCATGCCAAATGCGAGAGTCTTACTGGTGAGTGGACCGTTTGTTCGTCTGTACCGCCCGTATCGCACTTTAAAAGTAAAATAAAATCGTAATTCTTATGTATCCTGTGATTACTGTGGTATGTTTTTGTGCTGACACTTTATCTTTGAAGGAAAAAAAAAAACATGTTTACTATTTTCATTTTAGATGAGATGTACGAGTTAATGTCCAGACTGCCTAAAAACCTGGCCTACACCTGTGTTAACTGTACCGAGCACCACCCACCTAAGTGGCGCACTGCCTTGGAGAAGGACATCCAGAGCAGCATGCGCCAAGTTCTCACCGCACTCCTCAACTCCCGCACTTCCACTCACCTACTCCATTACAGACAAGTAACTATTCCCAGCTAACTATATCAACCTGTATCTACCACTATTCTGTTTTTTATATATTTATTTACTTTTTGCTGATTCATACCCTTTTGTGTCGTAGGTGGTGATGAAGCCACCTGAACTGAACCCAGAAACTGAAGAAAGCCTCCCCTCTCGGCGTTCCCCTGAAGGGCCTGACCCTCCACTTCTTACAGAGGTTTCGCTGCCCAGTGATTCACCCCTTGACTTAGCGTCTGTGGAAAAGAAAATGAATTCAGGGCACTACAGATCTGTGGTATGGGATTTAAGTTCGACTTAAATATTTGTGGGATTAAATAGTTTTGCAAGTCCATGTTAATATGCCCAGAAATTCCCAGGAACTAAATATTGCTGGGTCTTTTTTTATGCCTTTCAGCTGGACTTTAGTGATGATATTGTAAGAGTTGTCCAGACAGCCATTAATTTAGAGGGAGGTCAGCCAGAAAGCAGGAAGGCCAACAGCATGGTGAAGTCCTTCTTTATCCGGGTAAGGCCTGAGCAAGAGCACAGTGTTTACAGTGGATTACGCTTCAGACCTGTGGCATTGCTGTTTATAACACTAATACTGCTATGCTCCTCACAGCAAATGGAACGGGTTTTTCCATGGTTCAAGGTGAAAGAATCAAAATTCTGGGAGGCACACAAAGTCTCTTACAAGTGAGCTTTCTCTCTTTTAATCAGTTCATATGTTTGAAGCATAACCATTTTGTTTTGTTTTCCTATCCAGTCTGAATTCTGTTGTATATTTGGTATATTATTTGTTTGTTTATGTTGTTTTCAAGCTTTTTCCTTATTCAGAAGAATACTGAGGGGTCTTTAGTATCTGAACATGGGACCATACTTTTTCAGGGGTACAATAGCAGTGCTATAAAGTGAAGCCGTAACAGCTTGTCAGTAGGGTATCTTTCTCTGTGCTCTCCTTCAGAGCACTATCACCTGTCCGTGGGGAATGCATGGTTTAGTTCCATTGTTGGAGACCAGCCTCAGCTATCATATTTCACATAGGTGCTTTGACAAGTCTTGTGGTTGTTCTGTGGTTAGACTTTGTTACTGTGAATTATTCATGGGTATGTGAGGCATTGTGTTGTATATTTATAAAATCCCCTTCCCTTATTACGATGTAGTTGTCTGCATCTTGATCAGTCCCCAGCACAAGAGAATCAGCCTTTAGAGTTATGAGCCATTCAGCGGTGAATCCATCAGTGAATATTTTCTTAAATCATGTCTATCTGTGTCTGCATGTTTACCGATTAAAGTGATGCTAAGATATTTTCTTCTTTTTGCCGCAGTAGTGGTTTACTTCCTAATGCTGTACTACCTCCTTCTCTGGATCACAACTATGCCCAGTGGCAGGAGAGGGAAGAAATGGCATGTGCAGAGCACCATCTCTCTATGAAGATTATTCCTGCTCCTTGTTCTAAAGCTCCTGGAGAACCCGACTTCCCAATTGTAACTCCACCTCCACCTCCACAGCTTATTCATGGTGAGGAACAAAAGGGGACCTTGCCCAATTTTAGCTGGCTTTTTTTTTTTTTTCAGATTGGAGTATGTAATTAAAGAGAGCTTGTTTTCTTTTCTCATACCTGTTTTATTTCTTCTCTCTCCACCACCAAAATGACTTAGACTTTAGTCAAGAGGACATCCCTGAGCTTCCCCCTCCCTCTGGTATTGGTGACAATAGACAATGTGTACTTTGTCTGAACTATGGGGATGAGAAGACAAATGTAAGTCCACATGCAGTTTTCAGACGTTTTTCAGAACTTTAACCATGTAGAACTTTCACCGAAGCACCTAATGTAATTTCTAATCTAATTTGAATTTCTCTACAGCTACATGCACATGCTTATGTCAGTATTTAAGGAAAAACACATGAAATGCATCAGTCAGTTCAGTGAATCATTGAGTTTTCATTTCTGATAGGAATGTGGAAGGCTGCTTTACATTGGCCAAAACGAGTGGGCTCATGTAAACTGTGCGCTGTGGTCAGCAGAGGTATTTGAGGATGATGATGGCTCTCTCAAAAATGTCCATATGGCAGTAAGCCGTGGCAGAGAGCTGGTAAGGCAGTGTTATCCTTTCTATCCTCTGTACTTTGCATTTCTGTGTCTGTTTAAGTATTTTAAAACCATTTTACCTTGAAGTATTGAATGGTTCTCTCTTTTTGTAGCACTGTGAGAACTGTCAAAAGCCAGGAGCCACTGTAGGCTGCTGTCTGACCTCCTGCTCGAGTAACTACCACTTCATGTGTGCTCGTCAGTGCCACTGTGCCTTTCTGGAAGACAAAAAGGTGTACTGCCAGCGGCACAGAGACTTGGTCAAAGGCGAGGTAGGGAAACCGCTGCTTTATCGTTATTTATATTTATATTTTTTCCCCTATCTCCACAGCCGAAATGGTACGCATCAACAATATTGTGATTGTTGTTTAGGTGCTGTCAGACACAGGATTCGAAGTGACCCGGAGGATTCTGGTGGACTTTGAGGGGATCAGTTTAAGAAGAAAGTTTCTCCATGGCCTTGAACCAGATAAAGTCCACATGATGATAGGTATTTTAAAATGTGTAATAACACATAACATAAATTTGATTATAAAAATGTGTGTTTATGTATGTTTATGGCTCGTTTTTTTGAATGCAGGTTCCATGACTATTGATTGTCTCGGTATGTTAACGGAGCTCTCAGATTGTGAGAGAAAACTCTTTCCCATTGGATATCAGTAAGTAGTTAAGTATGTAAATCCCAATGTTTATTTGAGTACTAATTTTAAAAAGTATTTACAGTGTCAAATCCTCTATTTTCAGATGCTCAAGGGTTTACTGGAGTACGTTGGATGCCCGCAAACGATGCGTCTACACCTGTAGAATTCTGGCATGCCGCCCTCTAGTGGCAGACAGCATCAGTAACAGCATAGTCACGCAAGAGAACAATTGTACTATTGCTCACAGTCCACCTCTAGCCTTGGGTAAGTTTTGTTTAACTGTGAAATTAGCTGTTATTTTTCTACAAAACATTTAACAACTGCTGTTCCTTTCAGAAGAGGTGGACTCATCACTGTCACCTGATTCAGTTTCTGTTGACCGTAACATATTGCCCATGACACCAAAGCCAAGAGTTTGTTTCAGAAACAGACACCCCAGTTACCCACCCTGTCATCGTTCTTCTTCCTCTAGACATCTGCCCTCTCCAGGTATCCAGGTTAAACATATGTATTACTGTTAATCTTCTGGAACTAAAGTTTTTTATAAATCACATTTTGTTTTTGTCTGTTTTCATTTCAGCCGCTGTCAGTTCTGTTCATGAAATGGTAACTGTTAATGACCCTCTGCTGAGCTCCAGTCCATCTAGTATTGGGTCTCGTCGACATAGCACTTCCTCCCTCTCACATCAGCAACCAAGACAGAAAACTTCCTCTGGTCCACAGGGAAGTAGCTTATCCAGCCAGATCCAACCAGTCTCTCCATCACCTGCCTCGACCTCCCAGGACCATGGAGGTGGAGATTCTGTAAAAGGGAAAGTGTTTAGTGATGAGAAACCTCAATGTCGGGAGACAACCACTGTAAAAACTATAGTCCAGTTCAGACCCGTGTACGGTGTTGCAGAGAGATTCGGTGGTGGGGGTAGAGATGCTGGCAAAAAGCCAAACGAAGGAGAGCGCTTTAAATCTTCTCCATCTGCAGCTCTGACATCACCTCCACTTGGAACCGCAGTTCTGACTGGGCATCAAAGGGGCAGTGACAGCATGAGGATAGAAAAGGGGAAACAGGTGACAAAAGACACTGATCTACCAGCAGGAGCCACCCTTTTGACTTGCAGTCCATTTGCTACCGATTCAAAAGATAATGGTGTTCCAGGGAAAGAAGCAGTCATTACAGCGGTGCCAGAATCTAAAGATATCCGAAAGACTAGCTCTCCCCAGGCACTGCACCAGAAGACTGGAGGCAGGAAACCTCATGACTGTCTCTCAGGACCATCTCCAGCTGCAGCTCTTAAGCCTCTCTGGTCACCTGGAGTGATTACAGGAGAGGAGGACATAAAACGAGGAACTCAGGCAAGCCCCTCTGTGGTAGCTAGTCATGTGACCTCTAGCACCAAAGAGAAGCCCTCCAAACTTAAATTAACAGAGGGCAGGGGTGTTTCAAAAGAAAGGAAAGAGGTGCCTCAAAACAGTAAGGCACAAATCCTCAACAGTAACTCCAGCAGTTCTAAAGGCAGTAATATCAAAACCCAGGCACAGGTGTCATCCTCACAAAATAACACCAGTAAAGGCACAGCAGTCATCAGTAGCAGAACCTCTGTGGAAATGACAAAATCACATAATCAGAGAGGTGAAAGGCAATTAAAGTCTAGAGATAGATTTAGCACAGAGAAAAAACACAGTTCTGCAGTGGAAGCAGTTCAGTCTGTGCCAGGTTCAGAACGGAGTTTAGGTGCCCCACATGTTCACCCGAAATCTCGAGACGAATCGGTACCAGTTGAGAAGCATTGCACAGAGAGACTGTCTCTTGTGTCTCAAAAAATGGATCCTAATGGGACCAAATCTGTCAACACATGCTCTAATACAAACACATCCACTTCCAGATCCCCTGGCAGCCATGCTTCACAGAGGAAGTCTTCCCATGCAATGCTCTTTTCTTCTTTTGCAAGCTCTGAAAGCTCAGAGTCTGATAGCCACACACTTCTAGAAGAGCAGAACGTGGATCACCATAGTGCCGAGGATGAAGGTGATGGGGCGGAAGACGAAAGCTCTCCAGAGAAGCACCACGAGGAGGACAGTGATGGCTCCACAAAACGACGATACCCTAGGCGAAGTGCTAGGGCTCGCTCTAACATGTTCTTCGGACTTACCCCCTTCTACGGTGTCCGTTCCTACGGTGAGGAAGATATTCCCTTCTATAGCAGTGGCGATATCCCTATAAGAAAGCGCTCTGGTGGCAGCAAGAGATCAGCTGAAGGACAAGTAGACGGGGCTGATGATATGAGCACGTCATCTTCCGCAGACAGTGGAGAGGATGAGGAAGGTTTTGGTTCGAACAAGGATTCGTACTATTATAATTTCACACGAACCATCATAAACCCCAGCTCTAGTTTTCCTTCCATTGAGAGTATAGATCAGTGTTTGGGAAGAAGATCACAGATCCACAGGTTCATGAGGGATGGAGCAAAGGACACCGATGATGAAAGCGATGAAATAGCAGCAGCGACCAAAAGTTTAGAATGCCAGCAAATCGGTCAGCTGGATGGAGTTGATGATGATTCTGAAAGTGATGCCAGTGTAAACACCAGCAGCACAACCACTGCTACAACATCTACAACACATAAAAACTCAGTGAAAAAGAGAGGTCGAGAGAGCCGAGCGGAGAAATTGAATGCAGACTCAGGGAAAGAGGCTGACAGTAGTACTAGCGATGGAAGCACTCAAAGCCGCGATGTTCGTAAGAATCAGAAGGATAACTGCCTGCAGTTAGGAGGTGTGAAATCACAGGGACAGGATCCTCTTGAAAACCAGCTGTCACTCAGCGCAGATCTTCTTAAGTCTGATTCGGACAATAACAACAGTGATGACTGTAACATCTTGCCTTCTGATATTATGGAGTTTGTGCTAAACACACCATCAATGCAAAGCTTGGGACAACAGCCAGAGGCTAACTCCACTGAACCATTTTCTTTGGATGAGGGTTATGGAGTTGATGTAAACCGAAGGAAGACTATACTCTTTGAAGATTATACCCCACCACTGGCCAGCACAGAGCCTGTAGAGAGTGGAGTTAGCACCTCAATTCCAGTAGAAGAACCCTATGGCCTCCCACTGGAGTTGCCGTCTGACCTCTCTGTGCTCACAACTCGTAGTCCATCTGTAAATAACCAAAATCATGGTTCACTAATTTCTGAAAGCTCTGAGCGCAGTATGCTGGCCCTGGCTACAGAGGAATCAGGAGTTGATAAGGGTGGGGACAAGCAGAGAGCAGGAAGTGCTGTATCTAGCGAGAGCCCACGAGATGATGGTGGAGATTCACAGGCAACTGAAGGTGACATGACGCCTGATCATTTTATTTCTGCCCGCATTGATGGAGATCACATTTCAAGTCACGGAATAAACCAAGTAACAGAAGCAGGGAATCCAGATCTAAACAGAACATCTGGCACACCAGGCTTGCCCAGTTCACCTACTGTGGCTTCGCAGGGTCAGAAGTTTATTCCTTCTGCCACAGTCAGTACAGGTCACACTCAGATTGTGAGTCCTGCTGTACAGTCCACTCATTCTCCTCTGAAAGCTGGTCCAGAGAAACTGATAGTTCTCAATCAACATTTGCGACCTCTTTATGTACTGCAAACTCTCCCCAATGGTGTGACTCAAAAGTTACAGATTGCACCATCTGTCAATGCAGCTGGTGTCATGAATAGCAGTGCACCTGTATTAACAGGGATCAGTACTGGAATTTCACCCTCTCAGTCCATTTTCCCTGCCGTTACCAAAGGTTTAGTTCCTGTGCCTCATCCTCAGCTTCACGCCTTCACTAGTACCACTCAGACGGGTTTCCAATCAATTATTCCCAGCACTACATCTGGCCTTTTTATTGGTGTTCCTTCTCATGATCCCCAAATCATTGCATCAGAAGCTGGACATAGACATGATCTGGCTCCCAGTGTTGCTATGGTATCCAGCGCATCGTCCATTTCCCCGACGCCCACTGTGCTTGCCACTGGACACGGCAAAAAGCGGCCAATTTCACGCCTACAGCCTCGTAAAAGCAAGAAGCTAGCCCGCTCCCGGAGCCAACCTACACTAGCACCATCAGAGGTTGGGCCTAACATGACACTTATTAACCTGTCTTCTCCACAGATTGCTGCTGGAATCCCTGCTCAACCAGGACTAGTGGAACTTGGCACAATAACAGCTGCAGCTGCCACGTCTCACCGCAAAATGCCCAACATCATAAAACGCTCCAAATCTGGAGTAGTGTACTTTGAGCCTGCTCTCCTTCCACAACCAATGCCAATCTCAACCGCTGCTCAGGCTGGTATCATTGGGCATGATTCCTCAACCCATTTATTGCCCTGCACGGTGGCAGGACTGAACCCTAATCAGTCATTGTTAAATGTAGTATCAGTGCCACCTCCAGCATCTGGGAATCTATTGGGAGCAAATTCAGTGTCTTTAAGTACTCCAGGGCTCATTAGTTCTGAGATCACAGGCCCCATAAGTAACCTTGTCTTTAAAGCCAGTCCACATAACTTGGGCCTTCCAGAGCAGCAAATGGTTCTTCAGTCTGGAACCCCCATGGTGTCACAAATTGCCAGTCCTGCTCAGACTTCCATTGCTAGTAGCATCTGTGTTCTTCCATCAAATCAAATCAGCATGTCACCCAACCAGCACCAAGACAAAGAAGGCAATGTTGTCAAAGAAGTCAATCTTCAGAACCCTGTTACCAAACTTGTAGCAGACAAGACCAATGACCCCAGTACAAACACATCTGGCCATGTGGCACTTGTGCCCAGCCACATCACACATGACTTTAATAAGGGTCACCTGGTTGGAGTTCCTACCCAGAGTTCACAAACTTCACCTATCTCACAATCCACAAGCCAACAGCAAACACTGAAGTCTCCCACTGCCAAAGCTTCCCCAGGCATTGGAAAGGTCAAGCAAAAAGCAAAGAGGACTCTACCAAGTGTAGCTAGTACTGGTGGAAAGAAGCACAAAGGTGGACCATCGGAGGCTCTTACAGAATCACCGGGTGTTCCTGACTCCACAAATCAATCTGCTTTACAAAGGTAAACACACGTAATTCTGCAGCCCTTATCTTGCCAAGTATGCCTTCTCACAAGACGTCAAAATAAAATGTGATATTTTGTTTATCAATAGGGGTAAAGATCATATGGCACTCGAGGTGACGAATATGCCAAAATCTAATGAAAAGGGTTCAAGAAAGAGGTACAGAAATTTAAGATAATGAATTTGAAATAACCTCATTTCAAATGTATTACTGCTGGACTAAACAAAATTTCTCTTGCTTACAGTAATTCTAGAAAGTGTGAAACTTCTTCTCTTAATCAGAAGGCCGTAGAATCCCATGATGAAAAACTCAGGACTGCTAGTGGGTATATCTTTATATCATAGAAGACATACCTGTGCCTAAGTGTTTTTGTTTCTGTAGGTGATTTGATTAAGTACTTGAGTAAATAGTTTTTTCTCTGTAATACATATGATGTATAAAATTCCGTGCACGTTTCAGGTCTTTCTGGTCAGAATGCTGACCGAACGCCAGACGCTCTGCTAGTAGCCACTCCTGATCAGAAGGACAACGGACAAAATTCCACCTCAGACTACAAGCCCAAAAAAGGCCTTCTGTTTGAAATCTGCAGTGATGATGGCTTTAAGGTTTGCTGTGAGAGTATAGAAGGTAAGTTTGCTTTGTGCTCTTATTGCAGTGGTGTGGATATGACATTCAGGTCTCATAGTTATATTTGCATAGGGGAAGTTTAATAGCTTAGGAGAAATTTAATAAAAATTTAATAAGGGTATAAGTTAAAAACTAACTTTCTCTACTCACATTTATTGTGTTGGGAGACCAACACAATATTAGGCAGGTGGTCATAATGTTATGTCTGATCGGTGTAGATTTTTGTAGGACTATTTCATCTTTTTGGCACAACTTTTTTTTTTTTTTTTTTTTTTTTTGCTTTTTCAGCCAAAAATTGAAAGTTTCATTTTTGTCAGTGGCATCTCTAATAAATATGTTAGTTTACTGAGTTTTTCTAAAGTGTAGCTGTCCTACATTGACAGATTTCATTTCACATTAACGAACTCGAAATGTTCCCTGTTTATAGCACTATTCTAGAGCGTGTGAGATTGGGTGAAGGGGGCGGAGGTTCCGGGAATTGTCTGTTTAATATTTTGAGAGTTCAAAACACCTGTACAAATCATTCCAGATTCATATGTGGCTCATGTGTTCTTTATTTATTTGAGAGAAAAGTGCACTCCACTGTTGAATTGATAAGTTCCAACAGAAAAGTTTTGCAAATCGGTTAATATCATATAAGTGGAGTAAAAGTCAGTGAATATTTCGAGGAAGTGTAGTCTATTATGGCTGATAATAACACAATATGTCATAGGCCTAGTGAAAACATTAATAAAGCATCATATTGACAAGATATTATGTTAATCATTGGTGGTTTAATTACATTTTTATGCAACTTGATCTTTTCTTGCTTACAGAGGCCTGGAAATCTCTGACAGATAAAGTCCAGGAGGCCCGCTCTAACGCCAAACTCAAAGAGCTTTCTTTTGATGGTAAGCACATACATGTCATGTGATTGTTCTACGTGTTATTCAAATCAGTGTTGTGTATATAACAATCGCCTGTCACATAATTCTTTTTTTTTTTTGGTCCCTTTTCTGCTTTGCCTCATGGTTTTGTCAGGAGTGAACGGACTTCGGATGCTAGGTGTCGTCCACGATGCTGTCGTTTTTCTTTTGGAGCAGCTGTACGGTGCCAGGTACTGCAGAAACTACAGGTTCCGCTTCCACAAACCGGAGGACGTGGACGAGCCTCCTCTTAACCCTCATGGATCTGCTCGTGCTGAGGTCCACCACAGGTATGTAAGCTTTGCGTTTACGGCTTTGCTTTGTACAATGAGTCATGTTTGGAGATGAGATCACTTTGGGTTATTAAGCGCAACATTTTTCACCCGTAAGCTACACTTTATTATTTAAGATGTTTATTAACTTTTTATTAGTTAAGATGTTTATTGAGTGCAAACATTACACACTTACCACCAATACATTTGTGGAAAAAAGACTCATCATTAGTATCTGGTGTGTGGTACCAGAAGCATGATTTTATCCCAGTTAACCAGTTAAGTGGGAGTCCAGATTGCTAGAATTGAGACAAATGTGCAAAGCTTGCTCATAGGTTTAAGAGGTTTAAGACTGTTCATGACAATAGATTGTAATAGATTAATAGATAGTTTTCGACTGTCTATAAGACTAATATACACTATATTGCCAAAAGTATTCGCTCACCCATCCAAATAATCAGAATCAGGTGTTCCAATCACTTCCATGGCCACAGGTGTATAAAAGCAAGCACCTAGGCATGCAGACTGTTTTTACAAACATTTGTGAAAGAATGGGTCGCTCTCAGGAGCTCAGTGAATTCCAGCGTGGAACTGTGATAGGATGCCACCTGTGCAACAAATCCAGTCGTGAAATTTCCTCGCTCCTAAATATTCCACAGTCAACTGTCAGCTGTATTATAAGAACGTGGAAGTGTTTGGGAACGACAGCAACTCAGCCACGAAGTGGTAGGCCACGTAAACTGACGGAGCGGGGTCAGCGGATGCTGAGGCGCATAGTGCGAAGAGGTCGCCAACTTTCTGCAGAGTCAATCGCTACAGACCTCCAAACTTCATGTGGCCTTCAGATTAGCTCAAGAACAGTGCGCAGAGAGCTTCATGGAATGGGTTTCCATGGCCGAGCAGCTGCATCCAAGCCATACATCACCAAGTGCAATGCAAAGCGTCGGATGCAGTGGTGTAAAGCACGCCGCCACTGGACTCTAGAGCAGTGGAGACGCGTTCTCTGGAGTGACGAATCGCACTTCTCCATCTGGCAATCTGATGGACGAGTCTGGGTTTGGCGGTTGCCAGGAGAACGGTACTTGTCTGACTGCATTGTGCCAAGTGTAAAGTTTGGTGGAGGGGGGATTATGGTGTGGGGTTGTTTTTCAGGAGCTGGGCTTGGCCCCTTAGTTCCAGTGAAAGGAACTCTGAATGCTTCAGCATACCAAGACATTTTGGACAATTCCATGCTCCCAACTTTGTGGGAACAGTTTGGAGCTGGCCCCTTCCTCTTCCAACATGACTGTGCATCAGTGCACAAAGCAAGGTCCATAAAGACATGGATGACAGAGTCTGGTGTGGATGAACTTGACTGGCCTGCACAGAGTCCTGCCCTCAACCCGACAGAACACCTTTGGGATGAATTAGAGCGGAGACTGAGAGCCAGGTCTTCTCGTCCAACATCAGTGTGTGACCTCACAAATGCGCTTCTGGAAGAATGGTCAAAAATTCCCATAAACACACTCCTAAACCTTGTGGACAGCCTTCCCAGAAGAGTTGAAGCTGTTATAGCTGCAAAGGGTGGACCGACGTCATATTGAACCCTATGGATTAGGGATGGGATGTCACTTAAGTTCATATGCGAGTCAAGGCAGGTGAGCGAATACTTTTGGCAATATAGTGTATATATATATAATATACATAGATTTTTGGAATATTTCCATTTGCCCTCTTTAATTTTCAATTAAAAAATAGGAAAACTTGAATCACTCAATAAATCTGATTCAGAATGGTGTGTGTTAGTCAAAGTTTTTTCTTAGAAAAAGTAGTGTATTACAAAGTAGGAAAGTGTATTAACAGGCAGAAAAGAAGGAGGAGGAAATATTCACATAAATTATTACAAAAGTCAGACAGCAGAAAGAGGGAGATAATGCTGTGAAAATGCGTTTACTGGCCAAATGTTAATGGGTAAAAATGTTTGTTGCTGTGAAACAGCACAACAAACTGAACTTACTGTATAGCAAAAGTCTGACCTCCAGCCATACAGTATAACATATGCAAGTCCAGTCTGTATAATGAATGAATTAATAATTAAAAGCATGCATAATTATGCAGTAAATATTGTACTTATAACAGTTAAAGCTTCATTAATAACAGTATTTTGTCACACCTGTTGTCAGAAGGTAGTACTTTGCTGATTTGTGATGCTACTTGACTCTTCCTGATTCTTCCTGAAGGAGGTCTGTGTTGGACATGTTTAACTTCCTGGCTTCCAAATATCGTCAACCACCTGAGTACAACCCTCAAGAGGAGGATGAGGAAGAGCAGTTCAAATCCGCTCGGTCTGTCTTCACATCCACCTTTCCCTTAATTTCTAAGATTTTGTCTAATCTGTGGTCATTAATATTACTTTTTATTTATTTATTTTTTGCGTTACAGACGGAGCACCAGCACTGACATCCCTCTGGCGGTGAGGTTCAGACACTTGAAGAAAACATCCAAAGACTCTGTAGGCGTGTACAGGTACACACTTCTGTTGCCTCCTAACTCTGTTGGCTCTGTAACCAAACGAAAGAGTAAAATGTCATGCAAGCTATGTTTCTGCTGACAGGTCAGCCATACACGGCCGTGGACTGTTCTGTAAGAGAAACATTGATGCTGGTGAGATGGTGATCGAGTATTCAGGCAATGTCATTCGCTCTGTCCTTACTGACAAGCGAGAAAAGTACTATGATGCCAAGGTAAACACTTGCACTCTCACGTATTAACGCTTGTAAGGTATACCCTTTGATTCGATCCATCAGCCTTTCACACAATACACTGAACAGACTGCAAGATTCTGTAGACTATTAGTCATAAAATACAGCTTTAAATGATTAAGATGAAACGAGCCCACACTCCTTCCTCCAGCTGGTGTTAATATCATTGTGTCTGTGCTGTTATCACGTAGACCTGAACACATGCGCCCTCTGCTACTTCAAGATGACATTTCCCAGTGTATTCAATCCGGCTTAAAGGGATCAGCGTGCCAGTTCTGCAGTGTGCAACTGTTAATATGAGACTATCAGGATTGCTGATGTTGGCAAAATTTCCAACTCAACTGCATCCAAAATCCACAAAAAAGACTTGAATCTAGCCCAAAAGATTGCCTACTGGAAAAAAAAAAACAGGGAGGCATATTTTGTTTTTTGTTTTTTTTCACAGGCTTTGCGTGGGAAACAAGGTCACGCTTTTTTTTTTCTTTCTCATCTCAATTTGATCAGCTGCCATTTCCTAACCTTCAGCCAGCTCTCCCCAGTCATATGACCACCATCAACTGCTGGAGAGAGTGAAATCTAACACGTGCTTTAACTTAGACACACAAGGCCCGCCGATCTTACAGAGCAAACAGCATATACCCTGTTCTATATCCATGAGCTCACACACGTCTGAATGGCTGGTGTCACTGTGATTGACAGGGGAGAGCTAGCATATATCCCGCCCACCCAGAGATTCTATCGAGACAACACTATATCATATCGAACCTTTGTGTATAGGTACAACCTGATAATAACCTGCGATATGACTCTACACAAAGTAACCTATAATACTGAAGTCTAATTTTGTGATGATTAAAAATTTTTCGGTTCTTGAAATTTGTACAGAATCGTAAATATTTTTTTAAGCACTGAACTGACAGTATATACAATCCTGAATGTGGTTCTTAGACTTTCTTTTATTCACCAGGGAATTGGCTGCTACATGTTCCGCATCGATGACTATGAGGTGGTAGACGCCACCATGCATGGCAACTCGGCTCGTTTCATCAACCACTCCTGTGAGCCCAACTGCTACTCCCGCGTGGTCACTATCGATGGGCAAAAGCACATAGTCATTTTTGCATTGCGGAAAATCTACAGGGGCGAAGAGCTCACATACGACTACAAGTTCCCCATCGAGGAACCAGGCAATAAGCTGCCTTGCAACTGTGGGGCCAAAAAGTGTCGCAAGTTCCTTAACTAACACCTCTCCCTTCCTTTCTTTTAACTGAACCCTGTCCTTCCAAAACGAAACTGTGTTTTGTCAGTGTGTGTGTATTTTGAATAATATGGTTATTTATTGAAACAGGCTCAGGTTTTCAGAGGGATTATGGCACTGTGCCTCAAGTTGATTCAGGAAAGGTTTCAAGAGCAATGACATAATGAATAACAGGAGAAAAAGGACTTCTTTAGTGGAGCTCTCCCACATCTCCCCAAAAACAGGCCAGTGGAAGATAAGCGGTCTGCTTGCTATCTAATTGTGTGCCCTGTTTAGCCCAAATCTTCATGACAAATTCCAAATGTGCGTGATCGAGTCTCATCTGCCCATGCCTATGGAATGTGAGGGGGAAAAAAAAAAAAGAAAGAAAAGAAAAAGTAGGATGGAATTACCGCATTGTTTCATTTGACACCAAAGTGCAATTTCTCTAAGCGAACGGTACACTGTCTTTTTAGATAGAAGAATTGTGAGGGGTCCATTGTTTTGTTTTGGTTTTTGTATTTTTTGCTTAGAGTTTTGTTTTTAACCCTACCTGCAAATCTCCCTTTCTGAATGTACATCAAAGCCTTCTCCTTCTGCTGATGTGGTCTGTGTGTATATAAGCCCTTGGACCGATGGATAGAGGATGCTAGAGGGAGCTTCATGTTCCCCGTGATGGACATATGCAGGTCTTTATTGTCTGAACAGGAGTAGGGGGGTAAAGTAAAATGAGTGTACCTGAACTGTTTGAGAAGTAATAACCCCTGGAGGTATCAGTGCAGGCTGGATGTGCTGAGATCCTGGTGGACTGACAGCCGAGGGACTAAAGAAATTTAACGGGTGGGCGGGATTGCTTAATTTTACTTAATCGAATTTTATAGTAACTTGGACTGATAATATTTGTAATGAGGAAATTTAGTATGTGCATGTTTTAAGGCCTGTAGCTGGTAGTATTTACTAAAAACAAAACAAAAACAACTGAACGGCATCCAAATGTTTTCTCTAAAGGGATGAGTCATTTTACAATTTTGCTTTTCCTATTTCGTTTGTTGTAGATAGGTAAATGTCATTATTTCCTTTCCTATGTAAATAATATGTATATTTTTCTATAAAAAAAAACCTGAAAAGCACTCACTAGTGAATAGCACTTATTGATATTTATATTTTTAATAAAATATTGTATTTATTTTACCAACATTTTGTAGTAGATAGTGGTTTACAACACTAATGCTTGTCGTTATTTTTTTATAGTGTACTTTTTTTAAACAGTTTGGCTTTTTTCTTCCTCCTTCTCTTTTTTCTATTCCAAAGACTGAAAGCCGTAGTCGTTCCCATAGTGTGCAGTCCACCAGTAGCTCTCATTGCCGATCCAAGTTAGTCACAACCGTTTCAGAGGATAGTGTATAATTAGTGTAGGTTTAGAGCATTTAGTTATAGTGTTTATCTGTAGATATGGCATGTCTCCTCCAATGGCAGCCTTAATATCACACACACACACATACACACACAAATACCAACCTTCCCTTAAAGTCCCCTTGTTGCTGTTTCGCAAGCAGAGGACAGCAGATTTATGAGGAGAAATAGTAAGAAAAAAAAAAGAAATGCTTGAAATCATTTTACATTTAAGCAAAGTTTAGTCCATCTATTTTATTATTGTAAAAAAAAAAAAGAAAAAGTATTTTCATAGATACGAGTATACCCGAAGGAATCTGCCACGGAGGCTAGCCCATGAAAACTTTCTTCTAAAGCACTATATTTGGAGGAATGGAGGAAAACTCATTCTCCCTGTTTTGTGCACTGAACATCAGTCTTCTTCCCAGCTTGACACATGTTGCCTTGGCACTGCATGGAGGCTCTAGCTAGCCATTTTAAAGCACACAAATGTGCTCTTTTCTATGTTCCGTTTTTTTCTCCACAGTTTAAGCCCTCTGTGTCACCCTCTTAGGGGCGAGATCTTATTTTCTTCACAACAAATGGATTTCGTGAAGGAATTTTTCGACTTCCCATGGATGTCTGTCCTGTACATTTTTTTTATAGCAATGGTGTGGTGCCTTCTTTTAAATTGTTTTGTCCATCAGTTAATTCCTGAATGAAATCAAATCATTCGTCATGGCTGATACGAGACCTGATATATTGAGGAGCATTCTCTCCTTAGGTTGGAAGACATATTTTGGGAGAATGCTGCAAGGCTTCTAATGCATGCCCTTCTAAAGGTCTTAATAATTGTGAAAGTATTACACGTTGTTGAGCAAAACTATTTCTTGTGGATGCAAACTGATTCACGCTTACACTGTTGTCTTCTTGACGGTCAGGAAGGAGTGGTATGAAAGGGATAATGTGAGAAGGCGTAGGGGAAGTGTTCGTACCTCCAGACAAAGCTCGCTCAATTGCTGTGGTGTGTACCTCTGGCTCTGACTTTCGGAACGAGCCACTAAAAGGCCAGTTTCTGTGTAGCATTGTCTTATTGCCTCATGTGAACTCTAATATCTTTTCAAGGCAGTTGCAGGTTCCTCAAGCCTTATTTCCAGATTCATGACAACACAATGAATTATGCTTTATATAGTTCCTAATTGGCTGCTTGTTTCAGATTAGGTTTTCTGGATTTGTTGGGTTTGATGGTGTTGCCGCAGATTCTTGCCGGGAGCGTCTCCGCCGGCGCTCCCGGCAGTGTGGGTCTCGTCATCGATTCAGGTATTCGAGTTCCTCTAAGTCCGGCTCTCTGGATGCGGCACGGGGCCGGGCTGAACTCTGCAGCTAGGCCTTCGTTGAATGTATTATTTGAACTTATGATCGGTCTTTATCATATTGACTCTTTTTTTTTTTTTTCTTTACTTTTGAATGATTGTTCCAATGTGAAAGGCAGGGACGTTACAGAAGAGCTTTATGTTTCATTTTAGCCGCTGAGGATTGTACAGCAACAGTGATCTTTGTACAGAACTCGCATCTGTGGATCTGATTATGATTTTACTAATCCTAAGGGCTTTGTTAACGACTATTTTTCCTCCATCAAACTAGTTTCTGCATTTTGCAACATCGGACGCTCCACAAACCAGTGAAATATGGTGTTCGGTCAGTGTTTGAGAAGCTACCTGGACTTTAGGTTCCTGGACTTTATTCTTCCACACCACACCAGTGGTACCACACCTTCTCCTGTACTTGCTCCTTAGTCTATATGTATACATATTCTTACACACATAATGAATATATTCTACCTAAACCTATGTATGGATAGTAAATTGTACTTCAATATTCACAATATCTACACAGTATATGGAATGGACAGACAAAACGTAGTTACAGTAGCAAACAACAGTTTCATAATGGTTAATAGCAATGTTCAGTGTAATCTATAATGACTTTGTGTTACAGATACAGTTTAGATTAATGTGCAGCATTTTAAATATTGACATTATGTATTGTTTTTTCTGTGCCTGTGTATGCTCTGTGATGGGAGCATTGCAGTTATGAGCTTAGGACTTGTTTCCTCCTTTTTTTTGGGGAATGGGGTGGGACTGGGGTGGGAATGGGGGGTAGGTTGAAAGATGATATTTATACAATGAAATAAAGTAAATGTAAGATGTGGTTGTAAAGTTTTTGAGGTTAGCCATTTGTTTCAATGCTGTAGTTTTGATTTTACTCTTTGTACATTTTCACATACTTTGTGGTTGTCAAGAAAACAGCAAACAAAAAATCCCCGATGGTTCACCTGACCGTGTTCCCCATGCCTCTTTCTCCTGTCTGGAATTCAGTCCGATATTTTTCCTGTCGTGTTTTGTAATAAGTAACAGTAATGAGTATTTTATTTATTTGTGCAACTTTGAAACATCTGTATATGCAGGTAAAGGGTCAGTAATAATGTCCCTGAGGTAAGATGAAAGTGCACATCATACAGTTGGACCCTACAGTGCTGTATTATCGTTTGTTGAACATCGGCTTTTTAGTGCTCAAAAATTGAAAAATAGAGAGAGAGAGAGAGAGAGAGAGAGAGCCTGTGCTTGTCCACCTTTTCAGGCATTGATGCTTTTTTTTTTTTTTTTTTTTTTTTTTTTTTTTATGAACACCTCTTTATTCTTTTTAGCTCTTGGAGTGTTCTGTGTTTGTTAATGCTTTATTATTATATTTTTCTTTCTCCCGTTGCCCAATCAGTGTTTTTAGTGTTCAGAGAAATGAAGGAAAGATCATTGACAAACCACAAATTACTTAAGAACGAATGTATGAGGAAAAAAAATGTACATAACTGTAAAAAAAGCAAAATTTCTAATCATGTTTATTTTCTATGCACTTTTTTTATTTAAGTGATAGTTTAAATAATAAACATGTCTTGTTTACTCAAAGTGGCTTCATTATTTGTACTTTTAATACACAGGATGTTACAGGACTCTTACTGTGCCTGGCAGGAAGCCGTCTGTAAGAAGTTTAGATTTAAAGTAAACTACAGTCATCCACATGAGTGGGAAATACTTGGCTAAGTGTATTTTTTTTGTTACTGTACTTAAGTACTAGATTTTATGGCCAAAGGTATGTAGACACCATCACACCCCATATGTAGTTTTTTTCTGTTGAAAGCATATCACTGCCTAGATTATCTTTGTATGCTGTAGCATTACAATTTCCCTTCACTGGATGGAACACACCTCACCCAATCATCTTCCAAAATGATATTGACCAACATGATAATTTTATCAAGTTAGGTTTGGAAGAACTGGAGAGTCCTGACCTCAACCAAACTGAACACCTTTACGATGAACTGAAAAGCCAGCTGCACCCCAAACGTCCTCACCTTACCTAACTGACCTCACTAATGCCCTTGTGGCTGAATGAACACAAATCCCTACAACACCACTCCAATATCTAATGGAAAGCTTTCTCACAACAGCGGAGCTTGTTAAATAGCAGAACAGCTCCATATAAATGGCCAGTTTTCCACATACTTTATATTTACTACAGTTTATGATGTACTTGAGTATTATTGAAATTCAAACGTGAATCCACAAGCCCTATGAAGGTGTGCTGTGGTATCTGGCACCAAGATAGTCCTGTAAGGTGGCTCAGACTTGTTTGTCCGACACATCCTACAGATGCTGGATCAGATTGATGTCTGGAGGCCAATTTGGAGGCCAGTTCAACACTTTGAACTCTTTGTCATGTTCCTCAAACCATTCCTGCATTGTGTTCTGCTGATAGAAGACACTGTTGTTAGGGCTTAAGTGGGCCTGCTGTCATGAAGGGGTGAACTTGGTCTGCATCAATGTGCAGGTGGTACATGCCAAAGGAACATCCAAATGAGCGCCAGGAGCCAAGATGTCCCAGCAGAACATTGCCCAGAGCATCACACTGCCTTTTTCCCCAGAGTGCATCCTGGTGCTGTCTCTTCCCCAGGTAAGTGCCACACAGGTGACCACATGATGTAAAACATAACTCTCCAGACCTTCTTCCACTGCACCATGGTCCAGGCATAGGTCATGTTCTTACTCAGCAGTGCTTTTTCAGGTGAGATAATACTGAAACTCCTGGGCATACACTATTTTTGTCTTAACCTGCCATCCCATTATTCCTGATGAATGAGTAGCAGTGGATATCAACAGCCTGTGGAGATTCACTCCAGAGAGTGGTAAAGCTTTTATATTTCCTTGTATTCATGTTCCCACATGGGAAAAGGATTTCGATTATTCATTTTGTTGCTAGAATCATGCTATAATGATCTCTATAAGCTTCTCAGTTCAAATAGTAAAAAAAAAAGTCCCTCTTTACAGAAATGCCAGAAACGTCACAACTGTGAGCCAGACATCAAAGCCATGGAAAGATTGTTTTGGCAGTTTAAGGAGGTCATAACAGAGACGGATCTTTTATAGTAAACAAGCTGGCTTAAATATTTTCATGACAGATGTGAAATGGGGAAATAATTTGGCGCAAATTACTTCTGTTGCAAATGTCTCCCCTCTTCAGACTGAGCAGTTTGGTTTGTCCGAGTGACCACAATACTCTGATCCTCTGCGCTTTCATTCTTTAGTATTTAATCATACAGTTTGAACCATTCACTCCACATGCGCTCGAACTCAGAGTTTATAGGTCTTGCTTCTTGTGTCTCTCATTCCTTTGGACACACTTGAAATTTTTTTTTATCTCTGTCTCTCTCTCTCTCTCTCTCTCTCTCTCTCTCCTACCCTCCCTCATTCTCTAATTGGCTTGCATTCCCATTTCCTCCCAAGCGTCAGAGTGCTCACTTTTCCCAGGCTCCTTAGTCAGGGACACAAAAGTCTCTCTCTACAGTTTTTGTTTCACTCTGCTCAGACGTTTCTTTAAGAAGTTCTGAAGAATTAATGGTAAGTTAGTTCTTATTTGTATTGCTGTATTTGCAGGTATTTGACACAGTGGCAGATGTGTTTATGCCTCAGCTACCTACCTTAAAACCTTTATAAGACTGGGCCAGTTTTCTATACACCTAATGCTTTTTAAACTAAACACCATGAGTCATGTAGACATAACCAGACGTCTTGTCATTGGTCATTCGAAGGGATAACGTTCACCTTTTTCTAAATCAACAAATAAGTCAGTTTTTGAGACATTTATATCTTCCGATAAAGATCTGTTTTAATAGTGAAGATGTGTGCTCCACAATTTTCTATCATCTTTACTCTATTGCAGAAATAGCAGTTGGTCATTGTCCGTGATGTGAATTTGTTTCTTGGGGCTTCTTGCTCTTGGCACTGCTGTGCTGTAATGGTGTTTGTGCAGCAATTCCCAAGCACTCTTCCTATTGTGTTTTGACAAGGCCTTAAACAAGAAAACACTGTTGCTTGAGATTTGAGCATTAACTTTAACTGGAAGCAAATACTCAGAAACAGAAGTGCTACCTGTCTGGTTTTCCTTTCTTTCTTAAAATATAGCTTTTTGTGCTTGTATGGTCTTGTCTGCTTCCCGAAGCATGCTTTGATGGTCTGTGTTCTGTTAATGTGAGTCAGCACTTTCCTCAGCTTTAGTTAAACCATCTGTTAGAAAAGCAGAAGCCAAGCAGAGAACCCTGCAGATTTACAGTCTGAAACGCATGCAGCCCGGGGCAGTATCGTGAAAATCCCCTCAATCACTTTGTACTTTGTCCTGACGCTGCAGTCTCAGTGCCTGATAGTGATGTGGTTTCAGAGACTGTGTGCACTTCAGTGTGACTCAGTGTGCTGCTTCATTCCTCCTCCCTTATATGAGGGAGGATATGAAAACACACGGGGTTGTTATTGTTTCGTTTTTTTTTCTTTTCTGTGCTTTCTGCATTTAAGCCAAGCTCATTCTTCAAGTATTATGGAGCATCATCAAATTTCCCCTGGCGTGCTTTTCCTAATGAATTGGAAATAATATTTTGGTGCTCAAGTGCTGTGCTTTTCACATCATCAGTGAATGACTTCTAAGGCTGTCTTAACTAACTAAGAAATATTGTGCACAGGAAGTCATTTCTCCTGCTCATTTAGTCTATCTCTATTAACAGACTCAAGGAAATGACACCTCTTCAGTCATTGGCCCTCTCTCTCTTTCTTGTTTTTCTGGCACGTTATTCAAATCCACTGGAGGATAATAAGATTCACAGTCTGTGTATGGGAAGCCCAGGTATCCCGGGTTCTCCGGGGTTGCATGGCAGGCCAGGACAACCAGGCAGAGATGGCAGAGATGGAAGAGATGCACCACTGGGGGAGAAAGGGCAAAGAGGAGATCGTGGAGAGCCTGGTATGTGTATATTTCCTTAATGTAGACTCTATACATGAAATCGCTCTATGTCAAATCAGCAGTCCAGCTATAATGACCATAAACCATAGACTGCTGAGCCCATGTGACTTTAATTAGTTAATTAGTTCTATCATTACCATTAGGTTAGTATTTCATATGCTTGTTCTGGATAAAAGTTTTCCTACAACCCTGTCCCTTCAGTGTAAGAAGCACTGAAGTATATTTATGAATGAATAAATACAGTAAAAACAGTTATTGTATGTTATTGAGCAAACTGAAAAACATTAAACACTACCTATACATGTATTGCCCCTGGTGGTCCAGCAGCAGGATCCTGCACTCTCATTGCCGTGGCCTGGGCTCGATTCCCGGGCAGGGAACTAACCCTGTGACTGAGGAATTAGCTCTCAGTATCTATCCCAAGCCCAGTTGTGTCAGGAAGGGCATGTGGTGTAAAACCTGTGCCAAGCAAATATGTGGACCAGATGATCTGCTGTGGTGACCCTGGACAGGGAGCAGCTGAAATAGGAACAACGTTTATATGTATTGATTTGGTTGAGCATATATATCATAAATATATTATTACTTAAACAGGATACAATGGCATCAAGTCCCTGCTTAGTGACTCCACAGTGGCATGGTGCCACCTTGAATGGACAGAGAATGTTCCACATAAAAGCCCTTTAGAAATGTAAAACCATTAACATCAAAAAAAAAAAAAAACCCACAATAGGATCTCTATTTGTCTGTAGTTAATGCTGAAGTAAAATGATGAGGTGTTTCGTGGCAGAAGGGGTTTTAATGAACACTGAGTTGTAGTTGTAGTGAATAGAAGCGAATGCATCCAATAGCCGAATGCTGGCTCGTTTCAACTGGAACACAGAATCATGGAAATGATCCCAAATAGAAAGGCCACAATCACTGGTTGCTGTTTCCTTGGCTCTGATAACGAATACCATTAGAACCTTAAATATTACTATTTGCTTTTGAGTTAGAATGCACTTATCACTGCAGTGACTGGCCTTTATTAGCCTACAACAATATTTATCCTGGAATTTGTTCTCTCTGCAATGAACTTCAATTCAAGAAGCCATCTCTCTTTGTATCTCTGGTAATATCTCACAGGTGAGCCAGGTGTGAGGGGCCTGACCGGAGACAGAGGTGATCCAGGAGAGAAAGGTGAGAAGGGAACCCCAGGAGAGTGTGCGGTTGCTCCTAAGTCAGCGTTCAGTGCCAAGCTGTCCGAATCCCACACAATGCCGTTAGCAGTAGGCGATGCAGTGCGCTTTGACAAAATCATCTTGAACGAGCAGGGCGATTACAACACAGAGACTGGACGCTTCACATGCAGGGTGCCAGGTGTTTACTATTTTGCTGTCCATGCCACTGTGTACCGCTCCAGTCTACAGTTTGACCTGATGAAGAATGGACACGCCATGGGCTCTTACTTCCAGATGTTTGGCAACTGGTCCAAGCCGGCATCACTGTCTGGAGGCACTCTGCTGCACCTGATTCCTGGCGATCAGGTGTGGGTACAGATGGCTTTGGGTGAATATACCGGATTTTACTCTAGCCCCAAAACAGACAGCACCTTCACTGGCTTCCTGGTGTACTCAGATTGGAAAAACTCGCCTGTTTTTGCTTAGATTTATGGTACATAAAATACCCCAAAATACCTTCAATCAAAAACACTAAAAGGATTTTTTTTATATATATTTGTATTTATTCTTCGAGAAGCAAATTATAAATGCTGCAAGATTTACTTTTCATGAGCTGATACAAATGAGTGTCTTTAAAGTTGTGAGTGAATCTGAAAAGTGAAACAGATATACACACTTAACTAACAAAAACAAATCGTTGTCATTGTTTTTGATGCATTGTTCTGCAACAGTTACAGACTAAGGCCAGTGACCGTGATCAATGTATTTCAGCATCCTTTTCTAATAGACAATATCCTCAGCCTCATTTGCACATTATGTACTTGACAGTAAATAACATATTACATAAAAGACCTGTAGCTTTTGCTTATAGCATTTATCAGGGAAAGCATATAACTGCAAAACAATTGATGCAAACCGATGCAGAAATATAATTATTTTGATTTTTACTGTGGATTCATTTACTCTGCTTCACTATCAGAGCACCTTTGACTTCAATAAAGTTAATCTGTGAGACTGAAGGCATTTTCTTTCATTCAGTTTTAGTTGTACAAATTGCTTGATGTCCTCCATTTTGCTTTAAAGAAACCTAGAGCCTCGTTAAGGCGAGCGGTGTGCTGCTTTGGTTGAAAACCCAAACTGGGAATGGAGAAGCAGTCATGCACAGTCACAGATGTTCCTTGGTTTAATGACTTCACCAAAGGCCATTATTAAAACCCATTTACAGGCAAGACTGTAACATTACTGCTTTACACTCCATAACCTGTGTACCAGCCTCCCAATCTAATAAAGCCACCCAATCAGCAACACACACACACACACACACACACAGAGAGTGAGTGAGTGAGAGAGAGAGAGAGAGAGAGAGAGAGAGAGACCGTTATTTAAAAAATGTGGTTTAAGGTCAGCTTGCTCACATTATACTTATTCGGTCTCTTTAGGGACTAATAACACGTCAACACCTTGCTTTCCATCTGTTCATTTATCTGCACACAGTGCATCACACACACACACACACACACACACATCAGCACATTCATGTATACTGCATACTCTTCATTATTCATCATCAGTGTTTTTCTGACATGAGAACATTCTGTGTGAATCTGTCAGAGACTTCACCAAACAATTTTGTTTATGTGTTATTTATTTCTGGTTTAAATAGCGGCCATGAAAACTTCACACCGGACTGGCATTTAACAATGACCTCAGCTCACAATTAAAGAAATCTGAATGTAGATAAGAGCCTGAACCTTGACCTCTCTCTCTCTCTCTCTCTCTCTCTGAGCCGTTTAGTAGTAAGCGACAGCACCACAGGTCATGCAGTGGTGTATCAAAGTGCTATGCGGTGTTAAAGCTCACACTCACATCACTCAGCTTACAGAGTGTGGGGATGAGTCGGATTTGAACAGTGCCTGTTACAGACTACAGGGTCACACACAGTGCAGCTGAACACACAGATGTGCGGCGTATGCGCATGACCGGGTCCGTCAAAAAAATTCACACCATACGTTTCTGCATCATCTGATGAGCAAAAATGATCACGGTCATTGCGGGAAGCACAATTTCAGTCGGATTTGCAGCGACACACACACACACACACACACACACACTGTTTGAACTGAGACAAGCTTTCCCCAGACTGCTGGCATGGGCAAGTACGGAACATTTTTTTGACACTTTTTTTTTTCTAGGAGATGCAACAAATGTGAAGTTCATTTCCATGAGGTCAAGGCCCATGAATGCTCTACACCCTTGAGATTATGGCTCATCAGTTAAAACAGACATTACATGCTTTAAACAGTCTGACAGTCTCTGACATCAGGCTCTTAACTCCCATATCCTCATCACGAATCATTATTGGATCAGTCCCATGTTGATTCTCAGTCATTACTCTGTGGGTGAGCTCAGAGCTAGAGAATCAGATTAATGAGTTTACAGTCTGCTCTGTTTCATAGAGACAAATTTTCTTATGAAATATGATCTTTAATAGTAACTGCATTAAAGGTTGGTACTTTTATTCAGCTCTGAGACATCACTTAAACATTGTCCTGAACTATTCATTTCCTCCTTGACCTTTTGGCCTGGGATGGAAGAAAAAAATAAAATGCATCAGTCATTTAAAAACCCATCGACTGGTAATCAAAAGGATTGGAACACCCACCTTTACATCAAACGTATTGGAACATGTTTTATTACAGTAAATGAAAAAATAAATGAATCGGCTTCTCCTTGTGTCTGTTATAACGTCTCTCAGAATAAGGAAGAATGCGCTTATCTGCATGCCGTCTGAAATGAAAGATATGCTGGCTTGTCATATCGTCGAACAAGAGGATTTATTGGCCTGTTGTAAATACTTCACATCCAGCATATCCTGCTGATATATTTTTTTGCATTATTACCCATCTTGAACAGCTTTCTCAGCTAAAGCAGGCCTACTTTTAATCCTGAAAATCAGAAACAGAAAGCTGAAACACTTTTGTTTAAACAAAAAAAGAAAACCCACAATAAACAGAACTGTTCTGTTGGCCATGTTCACTCCATCGACTTTTAGTTTCTCCTCCAGATGCAGCGTAGGGAAAAAATAATGCTAGAATAAATATTCCACTTCGTTCACAGCGATTACTCTGGACTTCGCTTGACGTGTAATGGACGCGGCACTGCAGCAGGCTGGATGGAGATCGAACCTAAGAGCCGTGTCACTGAAGGG